>NC_091363.1:2264781-2492281 GCF_038502225.1 Cherax quadricarinatus
TTCTGCAGGATGGGTGTGGGGTGACTACCGTCTACAGGATGGGTATGGGGTGACTACCGTCTACAGGATGGGTATGGGGTGACTACCGTCTACAGGATGGGTATGGGGTGACTACCGTCTACAGGATGGGTATGGGGTGACTACCGTCTACAGGATGGGTATGGGGTGACTACCACCCACGAGTTAAGTTAGAAAGGTGTAGGGGATTTATTGAGTGGAAGGTAGTGTAATATTAAGCAAGCATACATCAGCACGTTTTCTTTGACAGCATTCAGAGAAGCAGTTACCTAGACTTGAGTTTTGATGGTGACAACATACCTGAAGTATGGTAAGGACATACCTGAAGTATGGTGCGGACATACCTGAAGTATGGTGCGGACATACCTGAAGTATGGTAAGGACATACCTGAAGTATGGTAAGGACATACCTGAAGTATGGTAAGGACATACCTAAAGTATGGTGCGGACATACCTGAAGTATGGTAAGGACATACCTGAAGTATGGTAAGGACATACCTGAAGTATGGTAAGGACATACCTGAAGTATGGTAAGGACATACGTAAAGTATGGTGCGGACATACCTGAAGTATGGTGCGGACATACCTGAAGTATGGTAAGGACATACCTGAAGTATGGTAAGGACATACCTGAAGTATGGTAAGGACATACCTAAAGTATGGTGCGGACATACCTGAAGTATGGTGCGGACATACCTAAAGTATGGTGCGGACATACCTGAAGTATGGTGCGGACATACCTGAAGTATGGTAAGGACATACCTAAAGTATGGTGCGGACATACCTGAAGTATGGTGCGGACATACCTGAAGTATGGTAAGGACATACCTGAAGTATGGTAAGGACATACCTGAAGTATGGTAAGGACATACCTAAAGTATGGTGCGGACATACCTGAAGTATGGTAAGGACATACCTGAAGTATGGTAAGGACATACCTAAAGTATGGTGCGGACATACCTGAAGTATGGTAAGGACATACCTGAAGTATGATAAGGACATACCTGAAGTATGGTAAGGACATACCTAAAGTATGGTGCGGACATACCTGAAGTATGGTAAGGACATACCTGAAGTATGGTAAGGACATACCTAAAGTATGGTGCGGACATACCTGAAGTATGGTGCGGACATACCTGAAGTATGGTGAGGACATACCTGAAGTATGGTAAGGACATACCTAAAGTATGGTAAGGACATACCTGAAGTATGGTAAGGACATACCTGAAGTATGGTAAGGACATACCTGAAGTATGGTAAGGACATACCTAAAGTATGGTGCGGACATACCTGAAGTATGGTAAGGACATACCTGAAGTATGGTAAGGACATACCTAAAGTATGGTAAGGACATACCTGAAGTATGGTGCGGACATACCTGAAGTATGGTAAGGACATACCTGAAGTATGGTGAGGACATACCTGAAGTATGGTAAGGACATACCTGAAGTATGGTAAGGACATACCTGAAGTATGGTGAGGACATGCCTGAAGTATGGTAAGGACATACCTGAAGTATGGTGAGGACATACCTGAAGTATGGTAAGGACATACCTGAAGTATGGTAAGGACATACCTGAAGTATGGTGAGGACATACCTGAAGTATGGTAAGGACATACCTGAAGTATGGTGAGGACATACCTGAAGTATGGTAAGGACATACCTAAAGTTGGGTGAGGACATACCTGAAGTATGGTGAGGACATACCTGAAGTATGGTGAGGACATACCTAAAGTATGGTGAGGACATACCTGAAGTATGGTGAGGACATACCTGAAGTATGGTGAGGACATACCTAAAGTATGGTGAGGACATACCTGAAGTATGGTAAGGACATACCTAAAGTATGGTGTGGACAAACCTGAAGTATGGTAAGGACATACCTAAAGTATGGTGCGGACATACCTGAAGTATGGTAAGGACATACCTGAAGTATGGTAAGTACATACCTAAAGTATGGTGCGGATATACCTGAAGTATGGTAAGGACATACCTGAAGTATGGTAAGGACATACCTGAAGTATGGTAAGGACATACCTGAAGTATGGTGAGGACATACCTGAAGTATGGTAAGGACATACCTAAAGTATGGTGCGGACATACCTGAAGTATGGTAAGGACATACCTAAAGTATGGTGCGGACAAACCTGAAGTATGGTAAGGACATACCTAAAGTATGGTGCGGACATACCTGAAGTATGGTAAGGACATACCTGAAGTATGGTAAGGACATACCTAAAGTATGGTGCGGACATACCTGAAGTATGGTAAGGACATACCTGAAGTATGGTAAGGACATACCTGAAGTATGGTAAGGACATACCTGAAGTATGGTGAGGACATACCTGAAGTATGGTAAGGACATACCTAAAGTATGGTGCGGACATACCTGAAGTATGGTAAGGACATACCTAAAGTATGGTGAGGACAAACCTGAAGTATGGTGAGGACATACCTGAAGTATGGTGAGAACATACCTGAAGTATGGTGAGGACATACCTGAAGTATGGTGAGGACATACCTGAAGTATGGTGAGGACATACCTGAAGTATGGTAAGGACATACCTGAAGTATGGTGCGGACATACCTGAAGTATGGTGCGGACATACCTGAAGTATGGTGAGGACATACCTGAAGTACGGTAAGGACATACCTGAAGTACGGTAAGGACATACCTGAAGTACGGTAAGGACATACCTGAAGTACGGTAAGGACATACCTGAAGTACGGTAAGGACATACCTGAAGTACGGTAAGGACATACCTGAAGTATGGTAAGGACATACCTGAAGTATGGTGCGGACATACCTGAAGTATGGTGAGGACATACCTGAAGTACGGTAAGGACATACCTGAAGTATGGTAAGGACATACCTGAAGCATGGTGAGGACATACCTGAAGTATGGTAAGGACATACCTGAAGTATGGTGAGGACATACCTGAAGTATGGTAAGGACATACCTGAAGTATGGTGAGGACATACCTGAAGTATGGTAAGGACATACCTGAAGTATGGTGAGGACATACCTGAAGTATGGTAAGGACATACCTGAAGTATGGTAAGGACATACCTGAAGTATGGTAAGGACATACCTGAAGTATGGTGAGGACATACCTGAAGTATGGTGAGGACATACCTGAAGTATGGTGAGGACATACCTGAAGTATGGTAAGGACATACCTGAAGTATGGTAAGGACATACCTGAAGTATGGTGAGGACATACCTGAAGTATGGTGAGGACATACCTGAAGTATGGTGAGGACATACCTGAAGTATGGTGAGGACATACCTGAAGTATGGTGAGGACATACCTGAAGTATGGTAAGGACATACCTGAAGTATGGTGAGGACATACCTGAAGTATGGTGAGGACATACCTGAAGTATGGTGAGGACATACCTGAAGTATGGTGAGGACATACCTGAAGTATGGTGAGGACAAACCTGAAGTATGGTGAGGACAAACCTGAAGTATGGTGAGGACATACCTGAAGTATGGTGCGGACATACCTGAAGTATGGTGAGAACAAACCCGAAGTATGGTGAGGACATACCTGAAGTATGGTGAGGACAAACCTGAAGTATGGTGAGGACAAACCTGAAGTATGGTGAGGACATACCTGAAGTATGGTGAGGACAAACCTGAAGTATGGTGAGGACAAACCTGAAGTATGGTGAGGACATACCTGAAGTATGGTGAGGACATACCTGAAGTATGGTGAGGACATACCTGAAGTATGGTGAGGACAAACCTGAAGTATGGTGAGGACAAACCTGAAGTATGGTGAGGACATACCTGAAGTATGGTGAGGACAAACCTGAAGTATGGTGAGGACATACCTGAAGTATGGTGAGGACATACCTGAAGTATGGTGAGGACATACCTGAAGTATGATGAGGACATACCTGAAGTATGGTGACAACATACCTGAAGTATGGTGAGGACAAACCTGAAGTATGGTGAGGACATACCTGAAGTATGGTGAGGACAAACCTGAAGTATGGTGAGGACATACCTGAAGTATGGTGAGGACATACCTGAAGTATGGTGAGGACAAACCTGAAGTATGGTGAGGACATACCTGAAGTATGGTGAGGACAAACCTGAAGTATGGTGAGGACATACCTGAAGTATGGTGAGGACATACCTGAAGTATGGTGAGGACATACCTGAAGTATGGTGAGGACATACCTGAAGTATGGTGACAACATACCTGAAGTATGGTGAGGACAAACCTGAAGTATGGTGAGGACATACCTGAAGTATGGTGAGGACATACCTGAAGTATGGTGAGGACATACCTGAAGTATGGTGACAACATACCTGAAGTATGGTGAGGACAAACCTGAAGTATGGTGAGGACATACCTGAAGTATGGTGAGGACATACCTGAAGTATGGTGAGGACATACCTGAAGTATGGTGAGGACAAACCTGAAGTATGGTGAGGACAAACCTGAAGTATGGTGAGGACATACCTGAAGTATGGTGAGGACAAACCTGAAGTATGGTGAGGACATACCTGAAGTATGGTGAGGACATACCTGAAGTATGGTGAGGACATACCTGAAGTATGGTGAGGACATACCTGAAGTATGGTGAGGACAAACCTGAAGTATGGTGAGGACATACCTGAAGTATGGTGAGGACATACCTGAAGTATGGTGAGGACATACCTGAAGTATGGTGAGGACATACCTGAAGTATGGTGACAACATACCTGAAGTATGGTGAGGACAAACCTGAAGTATGGTGAGGACATACCTGAAGTATGGTGAGGACATACCTGAAGTATGGTGAGGACATACCTGAAGTATGGTGCGGACATACCTGAAGTATGGTAAGGACATACCTGAAGTATGGTGAGGACATACCTGAAGTATGGTGAGGACATACCTGAAGTATGGTGAGGACATACCTGAAGTATGGTGAGGACATACCTGAAGTATGGTAAGGACATACCTGAAGTATGGTGAGGACATACCTGAAGTATGGTGAGGACATACCTGAAGTATGGTGAGGACATACCTGAAGTATGGTAAGGACATACCTGAAGTATGGTGAGGACATACCTGAAGTATGGTGAGGACATACCTGAAGTATGGTGAGGACATACCTGAAGTATGGTAAGGACATTCCTGAAGTATGGTGAGGACATACCTGAAGTATGGTGAGGACATACCTGAAGTATGGTGAGGACATACCTGAAGCATGGTGAGGACATACCTGAAGTATGGTGAGGACATACCTGAAGTATGGTGAGGACATGCCTGAAGTATGGTAAGGACATACCTGAAGTATGGTGAGGACATACCTGAAGTATGGTAAGGACATACCTGAAGTATGGTAAGGACATACCTGAAGTATGGTGAGGACATACCTGAAGTATGGTAAGGACATACCTGAAGTATGGTGAGGACATACCTGAAGTATGGTAAGGACATACCTAAAGTATGGTGAGGACATACCTGAAGTATGGTGAGGACATACCTGAAGTATGGTGAGGACATACCTAAAGTATGGTGAGGACATACCTGAAGTATGGTGAGGACATACCTGAAGTATGGTGAGGACATACCTAAAGTATGGTGAGGACATACCTGAAGTATGGTAAGGACATACCTAAAGTATGGTGCGGACATACCTGAAGTATGGTAAGGACATACCTAAAGTATGGTGTGGACAAACCTGAAGTATGGTAAGGACATACCTAAAGTATGGTGCGGACATACTTGAAGTATGGTAAGGACATACCTGAAGTATGGTAAGTACATACCTAAAGTATGGTGCGGACATACCTGAAGTATGGTAAGGACATACCTGAAGTATGGTGAGGACATACCTGAAGTATGGTAAGGACATACCTAAAGTATGGTGCGGACATACCTGAAGTATGGTAAGGACATACCTAAAGTATGGTGCGGACAAACCTGAAGTATGGTAAGGACATACCTAAAGTATGGTGCGGACATACCTGAAGTATGGTAAGGACATACCTGAAGTATGGTAAGGACATACCTAAAGTATGGTGCGGACATACCTGAAGTATGGTAAGGACATACCTGAAGTATGGTAAGGACATACCTGAAGTATGGTAAGGACATACCTGAAGTATGGTGAGGACATACCTGAAGTATGGTAAGGACATACCTAAAGTATGGTGCGGACATACCTGAAGTATGGTAAGGACATACCTGAAGTATGGTGAGGACAAACCTGAAGTATGGTGAGGACATACCTGAAGTATGGTGAGAACATACATGAAGTATGGTGAGGACATACCTGAAGTATGGTGAGGACATACCTGAAGTATGGTGAGGACATACCTGAAGTATGGTGAGGACATACCTGAAGTATGGTGAGGACATACCTGAAGTATGGTAAGGACATACCTGAAGTATGGTGAGGACATACCTGAAGTATGGTGAGGACATACCTGAAGTATGGTGAGGACATACCTGAAGTATGGTGAGGACATACCTGAAGTATGGTGAGGACAAACCTGAAGTATGGTGAGGACAAACCTGAAGTATGGTGAGGACATACCTGAAGTATGGTGCGGACATACCTGAAGTATGGTGAGAACAAACCCGAAGTATGGTGAGGACATACCTGAAGTATGGTGAGGACAAACCTGAAGTATGGTGAGGACAAACCTGAAGTATGG
This sequence comes from Cherax quadricarinatus, assembly GCF_038502225.1. Classification (NCBI taxonomy): domain Eukaryota; kingdom Metazoa; phylum Arthropoda; class Malacostraca; order Decapoda; family Parastacidae; genus Cherax; species Cherax quadricarinatus. The sequence continues at coordinate 2,271,469 of NC_091363.1, forward strand.
TGAGGACATACCTGAAGTATGGTGAGGACAAACCTGAAGTATGGTGAGGACAAACCTGAAGTATGGTGAGGACATACCTGAAGTATGGTGAGGACATACCTGAAGTATGGTGAGGACATACCTGAAGTATGGTGAGGACAAACCTGAAGTATGGTGAGGACAAACCTGAAGTATGGTGAGGACATACCTGAAGTATGGTGAGGACAAACCTGAAGTATGGTGAGGACATACCTGAAGTATGGTGAGGACATACCTGAAGTATGGTGAGGACATACCTGAAGTATGATGAGGACATACCTGAAGTATGGTGACAACATACCTGAAGTATGGTGAGGACAAACCTGAAGTATGGTGAGGACATACCTGAAGTATGGTGAGGACAAACCTGAAGTATGGTGAGGACATACCTGAAGTATGGTGAGGACATACCTGAAGTATGGTGAGGACAAACCTGAAGTATGGTGAGGACATACCTGAAGTATGGTGAGGACAAACCTGAAGTATGGTGAGGACATACCTGAAGTATGGTGAGGACATACCTGAAGTATGGTGAGGACATACCTGAAGTATGGTGAGGACATACCTGAAGTATGGTGACAACATACCTGAAGTATGGTGAGGACAAACCTGAAGTATGGTGAGGACATACCTGAAGTATGGTGAGGACATACCTGAAGTATGGTGAGGACATACCTGAAGTATGGTGACAACATACCTGAAGTATGGTGAGGACAAACCTGAAGTATGGTGAGGACATACCTGAAGTATGGTGAGGACATACCTGAAGTATGGTGAGGACATACCTGAAGTATGGTGAGGACAAACCTGAAGTATGGTGAGGACAAACCTGAAGTATGGTGAGGACATACCTGAAGTATGGTGAGGACAAACCTGAAGTATGGTGAGGACATACCTGAAGTATGGTGAGGACATACCTGAAGTATGGTGAGGACATACCTGAAGTATGGTGAGGACATACCTGAAGTATGGTGAGGACAAACCTGAAGTATGGTGAGGACATACCTGAAGTATGGTGAGGACATACCTGAAGTATGGTGAGGACATACCTGAAGTATGGTGAGGACATACCTGAAGTATGGTGACAACATACCTGAAGTATGGTGAGGACAAACCTGAAGTATGGTGAGGACATACCTGAAGTATGGTGAGGACATACCTGAAGTATGGTGAGGACATACCTGAAGTATGGTGCGGACATACCTGAAGTATGGTAAGGACATACCTGAAGTATGGTGAGGACATACCTGAAGTATGGTGAGGACATACCTGAAGTATGGTGAGGACATACCTGAAGTATGGTGAGGACATACCTGAAGTATGGTAAGGACATACCTGAAGTATGGTGAGGACATACCTGAAGTATGGTGAGGACATACCTGAAGTATGGTGAGGACATACCTGAAGTATGGTAAGGACATACCTGAAGTATGGTGAGGACATACCTGAAGTATGGTGAGGACATACCTGAAGTATGGTGAGGACATACCTGAAGTATGGTAAGGACATTCCTGAAGTATGGTGAGGACATACCTGAAGTATGGTGAGGACATACCTGAAGTATGGTGAGGACATACCTGAAGCATGGTGAGGACATACCTGAAGTATGGTGAGGACATACCTGAAGTATGGTGAGGACATGCCTGAAGTATGGTAAGGACATACCTGAAGTATGGTGAGGACATACCTGAAGTATGGTAAGGACATACCTGAAGTATGGTAAGGACATACCTGAAGTATGGTGAGGACATACCTGAAGTATGGTAAGGACATACCTGAAGTATGGTGAGGACATACCTGAAGTATGGTAAGGACATACCTAAAGTATGGTGAGGACATACCTGAAGTATGGTGAGGACATACCTGAAGTATGGTGAGGACATACCTAAAGTATGGTGAGGACATACCTGAAGTATGGTGAGGACATACCTGAAGTATGGTGAGGACATACCTAAAGTATGGTGAGGACATACCTGAAGTATGGTAAGGACATACCTAAAGTATGGTGCGGACATACCTGAAGTATGGTAAGGACATACCTAAAGTATGGTGTGGACAAACCTGAAGTATGGTAAGGACATACCTAAAGTATGGTGCGGACATACCTGAAGTATGGTAAGGACATACCTGAAGTATGGTAAGTACATACCTAAAGTATGGTGCGGACATACCTGAAGTATGGTAAGGACATACCTGAAGTATGGTGAGGACATACCTGAAGTATGGTAAGGACATACCTAAAGTATGGTGCGGACATACCTGAAGTATGGTAAGGACATACCTAAAGTATGGTGCGGACAAACCTGAAGTATGGTAAGGACATACCTAAAGTATGGTGCGGACATACCTGAAGTATGGTAAGGACATACCTGAAGTATGGTAAGGACATACCTAAAGTATGGTGCGGACATACCTGAAGTATGGTAAGGACATACCTGAAGTATGGTAAGGACATACCTGAAGTATGGTAAGGACATACCTGAAGTATGGTGAGGACATACCTGAAGTATGGTAAGGACATACCTAAAGTATGGTGCGGACATACCTGAAGTATGGTAAGGACATACCTGAAGTATGGTGAGGACAAACCTGAAGTATGGTGAGGACATACCTGAAGTATGGTGAGAACATACATGAAGTATGGTGAGGACATACCTGAAGTATGGTGAGGACATACCTGAAGTATGGTGAGGACATACCTGAAGTATGGTGAGGACATACCTGAAGTATGGTGAGGACATACCTGAAGTATGGTAAGGACATACCTGAAGTATGGTGAGGACATACCTGAAGTATGGTGAGGACATACCTGAAGTATGGTGAGGACATACCTGAAGTATGGTAAGGACATACCTGAAGTATGGTGAGGACATACCTGAAGTATGGTGAGGACATACCTGAAGTATGGTGAGGACATACCTAAAGTATGGTGAGGACATACCTGAAGTATGGTAAGGACATACCTGAAGTATGGTGAGGACATACCTGAAGTATGGTAAGGACATACCTGAAGTATGGTAAGGACATACCTGAAGTATGGTGAGGACATACCTGAAGTATGGTAAGGACATACCTGAAGTATGGTGAGGACATACCTGAAGTATGGTAAGGACATACCTAAAGTATGGTGAGGACATACCTGAAGTATGGTGAGGACATACCTGAAGTATGGTGAGGACATACCTAAAGTATGGTGAGGACATACCTGAAGTATGGTGAGGACATACCTGAAGTATGGTGAGGACATACCTAAAGTATGGTGAGGACATACCTGAAGTATGGTAAGGACATACCTAAAGTATGGTGCGGACATACCTGAAGTATGGTAAGGACATACCTAAAGTATGGTGTGGACAAACCTGAAGTATGGTAAGGACATACCTAAAGTATGGTGCGGACATACCTGAAGTATGGTAAGGACATACCTGAAGTATGGTAAGTACATACCTAAAGTATGGTGCGGACATACCTGAAGTATGGTAAGGACATACCTGAAGTATGGTGAGGACATACCTGAAGTATGGTAAGGACATACCTAAAGTATGGTGCGGACATACCTGAAGTATGGTAAGGACATACCTAAAGTATGGTGCGGACAAACCTGAAGTATGGTAAGGACATACCTAAAGTATGGTGCGGACATACCTGAAGTATGGTAAGGACATACCTGAAGTATGGTAAGGACATACCTAAAGTATGGTGCGGACATACCTGAAGTATGGTAAGGACATACCTGAAGTATGGTAAGGACATACCTGAAGTATGGTAAGGACATACCTGAAGTATGGTGAGGACATACCTGAAGTATGGTAAGGACATACCTAAAGTATGGTGCGGACATACCTGAAGTATGGTAAGGACATACCTAAAGTATGGTGAGGACAAACCTGAAGTATGGTGAGGACATACCTGAAGTATGGTGAGAACATACCTGAAGTATGGTGAGGACATACCTGAAGTATGGTGAGGACATACCTGAAGTATGGTGAGGACATACCTGAAGTATGGTGAGGACATACCTGAAGTATGGTGAGGACATACCTGAAGTATGGTAAGGACATACCTGAAGTATGGTGAGGACATACCTGAAGTATGGTAAGGACATACCTGAAGTATGGTGAGGACATACCTGAAGTATGGTAAGGACATACCTGAAGTATGGTAAGGACATACCTGAAGTATGGTAAGGACATACCTGAAGTATGGTGAGGACATACCTGAAGTATGGTGAGGACATACCTGAAGTATGGTGAGGACATACCTGAAGTATGGTAAGGACATACCTGAAGTATGGTAAGGACATACCTGAAGTATGGTGAGGACATACCTGAAGTATGGTGAGGACATACCTGAAGTATGGTGAGGACATACCTGAAGTATGGTGAGGACATACCTGAAGTATGGTAAGGACATACCTGAAGTATGGTGAGGACAAACCCGAAGTATGGTGAGGACATACCTGAAGTATGGTGAGGACAAACCTGAAGTATGGTGAGGACAAACCTGAAGTATGGTGAGGACATACCTGAAGTATGGTGAGGACAAACCTGAAGTATGGTGAGGACAAACCTGAAGTATGGTGAGGACATACCTGAAGTATGGTGAGGACATACCTGAAGTATGGTGAGGACATACCTGAAGTATGGTGAGGACAAACCTGAAGTATGGTGAGGACAAACCTGAAGTATGGTGAGGACATACCTGAAGTATGGTGAGGACAAACCTGAAGTATGGTGAGGACATACCTGAAGTATGGTGAGGACATACCTGAAGTATGGTGAGGACATACCTGAAGTATGGTGAGGACATACCTGAAGTATGGTGACAACATACCTGAAGTATGGTGAGGACAAACCTGAAGTATGGTGAGGACATACCTGAAGTATGGTGAGGACAAACCTGAAGTATGGTGAGGACATACCTGAAGTATGGTGAGGACATACCTGAAGTATGGTGAGGACAAACCTGAAGTATGGTGAGGACATACCTGAAGTATGGTGAGGACAAACCTGAAGTATGGTGAGGACATACCTGAAGTATGGTGAGGACATACCTGAAGTATGGTGAGGACATACCTGAAGTATGGTGAGGACATACCTGAAGTATGGTGACAACATACGTGAAGTATGGTGAGGACAAACCTGAAGTATGGTGAGGACATACCTGAAGTATGGTGAGGACATACCTGAAGTATGGTGAGGACATACCTGAAGTATGGTGACAACATACCTGAAGTATGGTGAGGACAAACCTGAAGTATGGTGAGGACATACCTGAAGTATGGTGAGGACATACCTGAAGTATGGTGAGGACATACCTGAAGTATGGTGAGGACAAACCTGAAGTATGGTGAGGACAAACCTGAAGTATGGTGAGGACATACCTGAAGTATGGTGAGGACAAACCTGAAGTATGGTGAGGACATACCTGAAGTATGGTGAGGACATACCTGAAGTATGGTGAGGACATACCTGAAGTATGGTGAGGACATACCTGAAGTATGGTGAGGACAAACCTGAAGTATGGTGAGGACATACCTGAAGTATGGTGAGGACATACCTGAAGTATGGTGAGGACATACCTGAAGTATGGTGAGGACATACCTGAAGTATGGTGACAACATACCTGAAGTATGGTGAGGACAAACCTGAAGTATGGTGAGGACATACCTGAAGTATGGTGAGGACATACCTGAAGTATGGTGAGGACATACCTGAAGTATGGTGCGGACATACCTGAAGTATGGTAAGGACATACCTGAAGTATGGTGAGGACATACCTGAAGTATGGTGAGGACATACCTGAAGTATGGTGAGGACATACCTGAAGTATGGTGAGGACATACCTGAAGTATGGTAAGGACATACCTGAAGTATGGTGAGGACATACCTGAAGTATGGTGAGGACATACCTGAAGTATGGTGAGGACATACCTGAAGTATGGTAAGGACATACCTGAAGTATGGTGAGGACATACCTGAAGTATGGTGAGGACATACCTGAAGTATGGTGAGGACATACCTGAAGTATGGTAAGGACATTCCTGAAGTATGGTGAGGACATACCTGAAGTATGGTGAGGACATACCTGAAGTATGGTGAGGACATACCTGAAGCATGGTGAGGACATACCTGAAGTATGGTGAGGACATACCTGAAGTATGGTGAGGACATGCCTGAAGTATGGTAAGGACATACCTGAAGTATGGTGAGGACATACCTGAAGTATGGTAAGGACATACCTGAAGTATGGTAAGGACATACCTGAAGTATGGTGAGGACATACCTGAAGTATGGTAAGGACATACCTGAAGTATGGTGAGGACATACCTGAAGTATGGTAAGGACATACCTAAAGTATGGTGAGGACATACCTGAAGTATGGTGAGGACATACCTGAAGTATGGTGAGGACATACCTAAAGTATGGTGAGGACATACCTGAAGTATGGTGAGGACATACCTGAAGTATGGTGAGGACATACCTAAAGTATGGTGAGGACATACCTGAAGTATGGTAAGGACATACCTAAAGTATGGTGCGGACATACCTGAAGTATGGTAAGGACATACCTAAAGTAAGGTGTGGACAAACCTGAAGTATGGTAAGGACATACCTAAAGTATGGTGCGGACATACCTGAAGTATGGTAAGGACATACCTGAAGTATGGTAAGTACATACCTAAAGTATGGTGCGGACATACCTGAAGTATGGTAAGGACATACCTGAAGTATGGTAAGGACATACCTGAAGTATGGTAAGGACATACCTGAAGTATGGTGAGGACATACCTGAAGTATGGTAAGGACATACCTAAAGTATGGTGCGGACATACCTGAAGTATGGTAAGGACATACCTAAAGTATGGTGCGGACAAACCTGAAGTATGGTAAGGACATACCTAAAGTATGGTGCGGACATACCTGAAGTATGGTAAGGACATACCTGAAGTATGGTAAGGACATACCTAAAGTATGGTGCGGACATACCTGAAGTATGGTAAGGACATACCTGAAGTATGGTAAGGACATACCTGAAGTATGGTAAGGACATACCTGAAGTATGGTGAGGACATACCTGAAGTATGGTAAGGACATACCTAAAGTATGGTGCGGACATACCTGAAGTATGGTAAGGACATACCTAAAGTATGGTGAGGACAAACCTGAAGTATGGTGAGGACATACCTGAAGTATGGTGAGGACATACCTGAAGTATGGTGAGGACATACCTGAAGTATGGTGAGGACATACCTGAAGTATGGTGACAACATACCTGAAGTATGGTGAGGACAAACCTGAAGTATGGTGAGAACATACCTGAAGTATGGTGAGGACATACCTGAAGTATGGTGAGGACATACCTGAAGTATGGTGCGGACATACCTGAAGTATGGTAAGGACATACCTGAAGTATGGTGAGGACATACCTGAAGTATGGTGAGGACATACCTGAAGTATGGTGAGGACATACCTGAAGTATGGTGAGGACATACCTGAAGTATGGTAAGGACATACCTGAAGTATGGTGAGGACATACCTGAAGTATGGTGAGGACATACCTGAAGTATGGTGAGGACATACCTGAAGTATGGTAAGGACATACCTGAAGTATGGTGAGGACATACCTGAAGTATGGTGAGGACATACCTGAAGTATGGTGAGGACATACCTGAAGTATGGTAAGGACATACCTGAAGTATGGTGAGGACATACCTGAAGTATGGTGAGGACATACCTGAAGTATGGTGAGGACATACCTGAAGTATGGTGAGGACATACCTGAAGTATGGTGAGGACATACCTGAAGTATGGTGAGGACATACCTGAAGTATGGTAAGGACATACCTGAAGTATGGTGAGGACATACCTGAAGTATGGTGAGGACATACCTGAAGTATGGTGAGGACATACCTGAAGTATGGTGAATATACAAGTATGGTATTGAGATATATATAAACCTGAAGAAGTATAGTGAAGAGAGGACAAACACAGAAGTATAGATACTGTAGACTTGTACACAGAGAGAGTGATATAGTAGAGGGAGAGAGGACATAAACCTGAAGTATAGTGAGTTGGGAAGGGAGACACTTGCCTTGCACCACAAGCGTGAAGGGGAGGGAGGGGAGAGTTAAACACAGAAATGTGGTAGAAGAGGAGGGACAAACACCTTACAATGCATAGTGAGGGAGACCTTGCCTTACACAAATATAGTAAGAGACAAACACAAGTATAGTGAACAAACACAAGAAATATAGTGAAGGAAGGAACATACACAATATATCGTAGGGGGGAGGGAGAGACACCAAGTATAGTAGGAGCTGCCACCTAAATATAGTGAGAAGAGACAAAGCCTTTACATATAAAATATGGTGAAGACATAGAAAGCCTTAGCACAAAGTATAGTGAGACATACCTGTAAGTATATAGGCGAGACAAACCTAAGTATAGTGAGAGAGAGACATACACAGAGAATATAGGCTGAGGAGAAACATACTGAAGCATGTGCTATGTTGAGAGACACATAAGTAGTAGGAGGTGTATGGTAAGGACATACCTGAAGTATGGTGAGGACATACCTGAAGTATGGTGAGGACATTCCTGAAGTATGGTGAGGACAAACCTGAAGTATGGTGAGGACATACCTGAAGTATGGTAAGGACATACCTGAAGTATGGTGAGGACATACCTGAAGTATGGTGAGGACATACCTGAAGTATGGTGAGGACATACCTGAAGTATGGTAAGGACATACCTGAAGTATGGTGAGGACATACCTGAAGTATGGTAAGGACATACCTGAAGTATGGTGAGGACATACCTGAAGTATGGTAAGGACATACCTGAAGTATGGTGAGGACATACCTGAAGTATGGTGAGGACATACCTGAAGTATGGTGCGGACATACCTGAAGTATGGTAAGGACATACCTGAAGTATGGTGAGGACATACCTGAAGTATGGTGAGGACATACCTGAAGTATGGTGAGGACATACCTGAAGTATGGTGAGGACATACCTGAAGTATGGTAAGGACATACCTGAAGTATGGTGAGGACATACCTGAAGTATGGTGAGGACAAACCTGAAGTATGGTGAGGACATACCTGAAGTATGGTAAGGACATACCTGAAGTATGGTGAGGACATACCTGAAGTATGGTGAGGACATACCTGAAGTATGGTGCGGACATACCTGAAGTATGGTAAGGACATACCTGAAGTATGGTGAGGACATACCTGAAGTATGGTGAGGACATACCTGAAGTATGGTGAGGACATACCTGAAGTATGGTGAGGACATACCTGAAGTATGGTGAGGACATACCTGAAGTATGGTAAGGACATACCTGAAGTATGGTGAGGACATACCTGAAGTATGGTGAGGACATACCTGAAGTATGGTGAGGACATACCTGAAGTATGGTGAGGACATACCTGAAGTATGGTGAGGACAAACCTGAAGTATGGTGAGGACAAACCTGAAGTATGGTGCGGACATACCTGAAGTATGGTGAGGACAAACCTGAAGTATGGTGAGGACATACCTGAAGTATGGTGAGGACAAACCTGAAGTATGGTGAGGACAAACCTGAAGTATGGTGAGGACATACCTGAAGTATGGTGAGGACAAACCTGAAGTATGGTGAGGACAAACCTGAAGTATGGTGAGGACATACCTGAAGTATGGTGAGGACATACCTGAAGTATGGTGAGGACATACCTGAAGTATGGTGAGGACAAACCTGAAGTATGGTGAGGACAAACCTGAAGTATGGTGAGGACATACCTGAAGTATGGTGAGGACAAACCTGAAGTATGGTGAGGACATACCTGAAGTATGGTGAGGACATACCTGAAGTATGGTGAGGACATACCTGAAGTATGGTGAGGACATACCTGAAGTATGGTGACAACATACCTGAAGTATGGTGAGGACAAACCTGAAGTATGGTGAAGACATACCTGAAGTATGGTGAGGACAAACCTGAAGTATGGTGAGGACATACCTGAAGTATGGTGAGGACATACCTGAAGTATGGTGAGGACAAACCTGAAGTATGGTGAGGACATACCTGAAGTATGGTGAGGACAAACCTGAAGTATGGTGAGGACATACCTGAAGTATGGTGAGGACATACCTGAAGTATGGTGAGGACATACCTGAAGTATGGTGAGGACATACCTGAAGTATGGTGACAACATACCTGAAGTATGGTGAGGACAAACCTGAAGTATGGTGAGGACATACCTGAAGTATGGTGAGGACATACCTGAAGTATGGTGAGGACATACCTGAAGTATGGTGCGGACATACCTGAAGTATGGTAAGGACATACCTGAAGTATGGTGAGGACATACCTGAAGTATGGTGAGGACATACCTGAAGTATGGTGAGGACATACCTGAAGTATGGTGAGGACATACCTGAAGTATGGTAAGGACATACCTGAAGTATGGTGAGGACATACCTGAAGTATGGTGAGGACATACCTGAAGTATGGTGAGGACATACCTGAAGTATGGTAAGGACATACCTGAAGTATGGTGAGGACATACCTGAAGTATGGTAAGGACATACCTGAAGTATGGTGAGGACATACCTGAAGTATGGTAAGGACATACCTGAAGTATGGTGAGGACATACCTGAAGTATGGTGAGGACATACCTGAAGTATGGTGCGGACATACCTGAAGTATGGTAAGGACATACCTGAAGTATGGTGAGGACATACCTGAAGTATGGTGAGGACATACCTGAAGTATGGTGAGGACATACCTGAAGTATGGTGAGGACATACCTGAAGTATGGTAAGGACATACCTGAAGTATGGTGAGGACATACCTGAAGTATGGTGAGGACAAACCTGAAGTATGGTGAGGACAAACCTGAAGTATGGTGAGGACATACCTGAAGTATGGTGAGGACATACCTGAAGTATGGTGCGGACATACCTGAAGTATGGTGAGGACATACCTGAAGTATGGTGAGGACATACCTGAAGTATGGTGAGGACATACCTGAAGTATGGTGAGGACATACCTGAAGTATGGTAAGGACATACCTGAAGTATGGTGAGGACATACCTGAAGTATGGTGAGGACAAACCTGAAGTATGGTGAGGACATACCTGAAGTATGGTGAGGACAAACCTGAAGTATGGTGAGGACAAACCTGAAGTATGGTGAGGACATACCTGAAGTATGGTAAGGACATACCTGAAGTATGGTGAGGACATACCTGAAGTATGGTAAGGACATACCTGAAGTATGGTGAGGACATACCTGAAGTATGGTAAGGACATACCTGAAGTATGGTGAGGACATACCTGAAGTATGGTGAGGACATACCTGAAGTATGGTAAGGACATACCTGAAGTATGGTGAGGACATACCTGAAGTATGGTGCGGACATACCTGAAGTATGGTAAGGACATACCTGAAGTATGGTGAGGACATACCTGAAGTATGGTGAGGACATACCTGAAGTATGGTAAGGACATACCTGAAGTATGGTAAGGACATACCTGAAGTATGGTGCGGACATACCTGAAGTATAGTAAGGACAAACCTGAAGTATGGTGCAGACATACCTGAAGTATGGTGCGGACATACCTGAAGTATGGTGCGGACATACCTGAAGTATGGTAAGGACATACCTGAAGTATGGTTAAGGTTTATATATAATCTAGTAAGGATCTGAAATAATACAAATAACAGTAATACAAAAAGATCAGTGACAGTCAAAATTAAGTTTTAATTAAAATTTATGACATAAGTAAATAAAAGTTACTGCACGTGAGTTTCAGTAAATTCTATGAAAAGTGATGTTACTCTTCCTAGCCTACCTAGCAATGGATTCTTAAAAAAACAAATGTACACGAGTAGAAATGGCTAAAGTTATTATATTGCAACATGGGTAATTTACGTTAAACAGTATCTAAGAAGAAGCCATTTAAACGAAGCTTATTTAATAACAACTAATTACTGACACACCACTTCCTGCCTTGGGAAAGTTTACTCTTGATAACATTGACCTCAAAAGTGTGTCTGTGAGTAGTATAAAACTTTGGAGCCCGGTCTCTGGACCCATTGTGTACCCCTGTAATCTGTAAATACCTTTGTAACTTGTCATGATTGTGACTAGACCTACCTGGAGTTCATTACCTTTGTAAATTGTGAATTCATTACCTCTGTAACTTGCTCAGCTATCAAAACTTTGAGGTCCAGTCCCTGGACCCATTATGTACCTCTGTAATCTTTTGAATACCGCCCACAGGATGGGTATGAGATGCATAATAAACATATTAAACTAACTAAAGGTATGCTGCAGTAGGTTACAGTATACTAGTATATAACACTGGGTGAAAATGTCGCATGAAGTTCTGTAGGTCATTAGTGGTAGTGGTCTTTGTATCCTCTGAGAATGTAGCTGAAAAGAAAGTGATGGTGAATGTGATTTTTCACGAGGCACTGTTGTGGTTCACCACTGGTGGTCACAGTCCCAGACCATCTCGTAGTATCAGAAGGCACTGTTGTGGTTCACCACTGGTGGTCACAGTCCCAGACCATCTCGTAGTATCAGAAGGCACTGTTGTGGTTCACCACTGGTGGTCACGGTCCCAGACCATCCCGTAGTATCAGAAGGCACTGTTGTGGTCTACCACTGGCGGTCACGGGCCCAGACCATCTCGTAACAGCAGGAACGGATTTTGCCCTTCACCTTGAAGAACAATTTTCTAACAGGATTCATCTCACTGAACCACAACTGGAACCCATAACATTCCAGCTGCTGGAAAATCTTCCAGTACTCTCCGTACAGCTTTCCTGCAGATAAAGGGAATCTTAGCCATGTTAACTTCATGGTTAATAATATTTTCTCAAGCTGGGTGAAAATATAGGCCACCACCTACTCAGGAGGTCTTACTCTTTTTAAGAATAATAACGGAATAAAAGAATAAAAAGTTGATAATGTTAAATAAAAATATAATGAAAGTTTTTTTGTAGTTTGTAACCTACAAAACTTTTTCCTTCAAGTAAATTCTTACACAAGACATACACACAGAAGTATATGTTTATCAGTGTATATTATACATTCTGAGAGTACTTTAATTCTCATTTTTGAAATTAATATATTTTTCACTGGTGGTAAACAGGTGACATACAAAATTAATGGTTAATGGGGTTTTAAACTCCATTAACCAACCAAATTCCTACTGAATCAGGTCTATGTTTATTGATATCAAAATTTTGGGGCCCAGTCCCTGGACCCATTTGATGTGCCTCTGTTATGGGTTGACTTCAGCCCACAGGATGGTTATGGGGTGGCTACCGTCCACAGGATGGCTATGGGGTGGCTACCACCCACAGGATGGTTATGGGGTGGCTACCGCCCACAGGATGGTTATGGGGTGGCTACCACTCAGAGGATGGTTATGGGGTGGCTACCACTCAGAGGATGGTTATGGAGTGGCTACCACCCACAGGATGGTTATGGGGTTGCCACCGCTCACAGGATGGTAATTGGGTACACAATAAGATATTACAGTAACCCAGAGTGTGTGTATATTAGACTCACTTTCCAGATGCACCTCTACACCGATCTGCTTGACATTCTTAAGTAGATTTGGGGTGTTGTTAATGATGTCTGTCAACATGGGGATCTCTGAGCCTTCCACGTCCGCCTTCAGGTAGTCGATGACTGTCGCCTCATGACCCATTATCTTCAGAATGTTCACATAGCGATCCAACTGAAGAAAATACGAGTTCTCAGAGGTGCGTCACATCTTCACAAGTTACCCCTGACTCACTCTCCCAAAATTCACATACGGGATTTTATTATTTATTATATTATCAATATTCATCACTAGGTGTGTCGAATTATTCTCTATACGTTGCAAAATTTTGTTTTCATTGTTCTAAATGTTATCAGTGAAAATTAGGCTTGATACTACAATATATTTCAGCATAAAGATGTGAACTATATAGTTAATTAATATAGATAAATAGGAGAGTTATTAATGATTCCCGAAGAGGGACCCTAACAGGTTGCCTTTTTTTTTTTCTCGATCGACACCATGCCCAGCCCTTCTAGGGTAGGGTAGGTGCCTGAGCCCGAGCTTGCAGCTCACAAGACTGCTATTCCTATTAGCCCCCTTGGGGCGGGGATGGCAGACCAGAGAGGCCTAGCTTGTGGCTAGGCCTGGGGACAGTTGGTCCCAAAGATGAGGAGGTACTTGTGCCTCCTCCCATGGGAGACTTAGGTCTCAGACACTCCCTAAAGAGGGAGCCAAGGCCGGGCCACCACTTGGACAAGGCCGGGCCACCACTTGGACAAGGCCCGGGCCACCACTTGGACAAGGCCGGGCCACCACTTGGACAAGGCCCAGGCCACCACTTGGACAAGGCCCGGGCCACCACTTGGACAAGGCCGGGCCACCACTTGGACAAGGCCCGGGCCACCACTTGGACAAGGCCGGGCCACCACTTGGACAAGGCCCGGGCCACCACTTGGACAAGGCCCGGGCCGGGAGAATACCCGCGAATCTTTAATAATAATAATTTTTCTTCCTCCAACTTTTCCATTTTATTTCGCTCATAACTCAAGAATGCCTCAACCAATCGGCTTCAAATTTTCAACGTGAGAGGGGCAGTTAATTATTACTGACTTCGTCTTCATCGATATACCACTTGAAGTTACGTGAATTTAAAAAAATATATAATAATAACCATAGCAGTAAATGGAACGTGAGATACAGAGACGTATATTATATACCACTTTATTTATAGATTTGCTTACCAGGATTTTTATTTATCCAGTCAGATTAACAAAGCTTCCAGTGGGCGAAACGTCTCTTATAAAATACCCTAAGTTCTCCATTATTTCCTGTTTCACTATTTGTTGTTAATGATATAACTTCCAGTTGTATAATGAATGTATTATTGTGGAGGCACACACACAATAATAATAATAATAATAATAATAATAATAATAATAATAATAATAATAATAATAATAATAACAATAATAATAATAATTCAAGCGGGTAGAAATCACATCGTTGATCATTGAACAATTAAATAATTAAACTTACCCTGATGATGTTATTGTGTGTGTGAGTGATGTTAGAGATGCCCAGGTTGAAAAACTGGATGTTTTCTGAACGATTGTGAGTCTCGAGGTTGATGGTGTGGTCAAAGGCTGTCACCTGTGTGAGGGTAGGAGAGACAGGCACCAGTGTGAGGGTAGGAGAGACAGGCACCAGTGTGAGGGTAGGAGAGACAGGCACCAGTGTGAGGGTAGGAGAGACAGGCACCAGTGTGAGGGTAGGAGAGACAGGCACCAGTGTGAGGGTAGGAGAGACAGGCACCAGTGTGAGGGTAGGAGAGACAGGCACCAGTGTGAGGGTAGGAGAGACAGGCATCAGTGTGAGGGTAGGAGAGACAGGCATCAGTGTGAGGGTAGGAGAGACAGGCACCAGTGTGAGGGTAGGAGAGACAGGCATCAGTGTGAGGGTAGGAGAGACAGGCACCAGTGTGAGGGTAGGAGAGACAGGCACCAATGTGAGGGTAGGAGAGACAGGCACCAGTGTGAGGGTAGGAGAGACAGGCACCAGTGTGAGGGTAGGAGAGACAGGCACCAGTGTGAGGGTAGGAGAGACAGGCACCAGTGTGAGGGTAGGAGAGACAGGCACCAGTGTGAGGGTAGGAGAGACAGACACCAGTGTGAGGGTAGGAGAGACAGGCACCAGTGTGAGAGTAGGAGAGACAGGCACCAGTGTGAGGGTAGGAGAGATAGGCACCAGTGTGAGGGTAGGAGAGACAGGCACCAATGTGAGGGTAGGAGAGACAGGCACCAGTGTGAGGGTAGGAGAGACAGGCACCAGTGTGAGGGTAGGAGAGACAGGCAAAAGTGTGAGGGTAGGAGAGACAGGCACCAGTGTGAGGGTAGGAGAGACAGGCACCAGTGTGAGGGTAGGAGAGACAGGCACCAGTGTGAGGGTAGGAGAGATAGGCACCAGTGTGAGGGTAAAAGAGACAGGCACCAGTGTGAGGGTAGGAGAGACAGGCACCAGTGTGAGGGTAGGAGAGACAGGCACCAGTGTGAGGGTAGGAGAGACAGGCACCAGTGTGAGGGTAGGAGAGACAGGCACCAGTGTGAGGGTAGGAGAGACAGGCACCAGTGTGAGGGTAGGAGAGACAGGCACCAGTGTGAGGGTAGGAGAGACAGGCACCAGTGTGAGGGTAGGAGAGACAGGCACCAGTGTGAGGGTAGGAGAGACAGGCACCAGTGTGAGGGTAGGAGAGACAGGCACCAGTGGATGCTGCATCACTCTTACTGTAATATACTGAAGAAATTACATCAATAAGTCCACTGAATTTATATAATCATGGGGAAGCGTTAAACCCATAAGATTATACAGCGCCAGTGGGGGGGATGGAAGGTATTCAGGCTTAATTCAAGGAACTGGAGCACAGATCCAATTCCCTAGATCAAGAGCCCCTCACCAGCATCAAGGAACCTCCCTTGAGGGGTAGTCCACTGAGATGGGGCCTTCAGTCCAACGTTGCTTAACTATATGTTTGTGTTTCCAAATTTAACAAGGTCTCAGGTTCATTAGTCTAAATTTCAATATAATCCACAAGATAATCCGGGTTTACCATCCAACTTATAACTTTCCCCAATTATTTATCATCTTAAAAAACTATAAATCCCACTGACAAGTGTTTACGTAACTCCTGAAGCCTTTTTATCTATCATCTTATAACTGGTTATTGAAACTAAATATGAGTTAAATTTAGGCCTATATTCCCTTAAATCCTAATGGTTATAATCATAACTATAACTTTTAAAGAGGTAGAGGGATAAGCCAGGAAAAGGTCTCGGTCAGATGACCAAAATCTCAAGCTGTAGGTCATCATATGACTAAGACCCGAGTGAGGAAACATTTATCCTGTTTCCTGACAAACATTATACCTACCTTACAGTTGAACCTCTTGTCCATGTCGTCATCGAAGGTGAAGTCTCGGGAAATACCGAAGGAATAGGCGAGACACTTGCCATACTTGATGTTGAACTTATGGCTCATACACACCCACTTCTCCCCGAGGAAGTAGCCATTGTCAGGGTGCACACTGCCTCCCACCATCACCTGAACACTAGGACATGTCTAAATTCGACAATACTTTGCTATACTACTAGATATTGGGATCGAAATGTAGTGCATAACTAGGTTGACAGATATTGTAAAGCAATATCTGTCAACCTATGTATCTTCATGGCAAATATTTTATTTTATTTATTATTTTTAACTCACTGGCTTCTGGCAGGCGAGTGTGCAGGAGGTAATATACTTGAAGAGTTCGTCCACATTCTTGAGCGGCTTCAGAGGACATCTTTTCGTACCTAAACACAAAACATGTGCTCATTTTCAAGTTTATCTTGTAAAATAAAAAAGATATATATATATATACATTTTCTCGAAAATTTTGGCCTATAGATGGTTTAACCTTAAATATCGAGCCTGTGAAATGTATATATAGGCCAAAGATAATTAACATCAAGATTTTTTCGCAGATTATGTTGGCTTGATGGGATGTTTCAGATCAAGATTCTTTAACCTAAAGGAATATTTATGACCTAATCAGGGTGGTCCAACTACGGGCCCGTGGGACACAAGTGTCCCAGATACTTTAATGTTTTTTTTGTATGGAAGAAATTTTAATATATATGAGTGCTCGTGGGCCACACAAAAAAAAAATCAATCCATGAGCCACTTGTGGCCCAGGGGCCCG
This sequence comes from Cherax quadricarinatus, assembly GCF_038502225.1. Lineage (NCBI taxonomy): Eukaryota > Metazoa > Arthropoda > Malacostraca > Decapoda > Parastacidae > Cherax > Cherax quadricarinatus. The sequence goes on from NC_091363.1 coordinate 2,289,281, forward strand.
TAATTGGATCACCCTGACCTAAAAGTTTTAAGCTGGATGAATATTTCAGCTCGAATGAAAGCACATGGGACATCTTTACTGAAATCGTTTCGGTCCTGGGACTCTTTCATTAAAGGGTCTGAGTGTATGAATTCAAGTCTCTTCTCAAAAATCACTTACTCACCCACAACTAAATAAATACTGAATAATTGTATCTCATAAATGTTTCTCGTTATTGTATCTCAAAAATGTCTAACCTGTGACCCAATCAAACTTTGTTATTTTTTAATTACATTACCGAACAGAATACTCCATTCTACCAAATGCTCAGCAACACAATAAATGACCATACGACCTGTCTTTCTAATGCTCATTTGTGCTAAATTGTTATCTGTTTACAATAATCCTTTTACATAAATAACATGTGCGGGTTATTTGTGTAATGTTTTCACTACTGAATATATCATTGCTTAGTTAATCTTAAGTTAATTTTAAGCCTGCCCATAATGCTCTGCATACAAGGGGCTTTGGCATGTTACACTTTAATAACTGTATTCCTTTGTACTTCTCTGTATCATGTTCAAATTAATAAAATAAATAAAATAAAATAAGTGTATGAATTTGTGTCCATGTTCCTCTAAAACAGATTAATTCGGAGAAACGTTTAGGTCACAGAGAGTTTATCTTAGATGAATATTCTGGTTTTATCTGTTTTAGCTTGGAAAAATACTTCGGCCTTAAAAATTAAGGCTCAGAGGAACCCTTAGGTGTCAGCTGCTTGTGGTTACACACACCGAGGTATATATCTCTCAATGTATCCCTAAAACAGGGATAAAAGTATAATTAACTGGCGGTGAACTGGTAACATACGGTCTCAGAAACTCTTAGTATAGTCAATAAGCCTTAAATTCAATTAACCAACCAATTCAGATGTTTGAGGCTGGACTTCTTGCTCGGGTTATAGGGTCACTGGCAGCTTACGTCGTATGGAGCCCTTAAAGACTGATCATACGGCCCGGCCTCAAAGAGCTCGATAGGATGTAAGCTGTCAGTAGCCCTACAAACCAGTTTGCCTGTAGTCCGTAGACATTATATGGCGAGTGTTGCTTTGATGCTGGTGAAGGACTAATTATCCAAGGAATCGGAGCTCCCCTTCCATTTTTTGCGTTCAACTCTAGTTGACATGCCATTTCCAAAACGCTATTTGACCCCTTATAGATTTAGCGTTTTCCCATTAATATAATAATAATACTTACTCCAATCTTCTTCGTCCGTGGCTATTTCAGAGTTGTTGTAGAAGGCACCATGACGCTCAGCACCAGGAAGATTAGGTGCGCCAGGAGGATTATGAGCATCAGCTGGATGAGGATCACTAAAATGATCACCATTACTTGAACAGCGCTGCATCAGCCAGCCTCTGCTGTACCCATAACTGTAAGAGACTTTCCTCAGTAGCCAGTACTTAAGCTTTTCTTCATACAAACACATTTTAAGTAAAAGTGAAATCCTTAAATTTGCGACGGTTCACCCACAGTAGATTTAGTCACCCACAGTGGGTTGAATTACCCACAGTGGATTGAATTATCCACAGTGGGTTGAATTATCCACAGTGGGTTGAATTACCCAGTGTAACTTTACCACTCATACTGGGATTTCATTACCTTCACTGGGGATTTATCAATCACAGTGGTGTTGTATTTATTCAATTTCTTCCATTATGAATTAATCTTAAAACAATTTTGACACGCTATAATTATTGCCTTAACAAACAAACGCTAAGTCCCTGTGGGTCTCTCGACGCCACTGTATCGAATTGGATAGCAAGCTTGGTTCACAAGTTAGAGAATAAGGATCAAACTGAGAAGGGGTTACTAGCCCTTTGCTCTCAGGATTTTAGTCACCACTTATGACACGCATGGCTTATGAAGAATTCTTTTTCACTTCTCCGTGGAATACTCCCTAACTATAACAATATTAATCACCTGAAGAAGATGAAGACACTGGTGACCACAGCGGCTACCATCATGGCACACTGAGAACTCGACACCTTCATTTTGCTAAACTGAAATATATACTGTATATTAGTGAATATATGGGCTTCCCCATTGATATACATATACATAAAGATACACACAAAAGGGGGGGGGAGGAAGAATTGCACTATTCATCAAAAACTAATGGAGTTTTGAGATGGAAGGACCAGTCAGAGATGAAGTGAATGACTACATAGTAGGGACACTTCTAACCGGTGGTCCAGAAGTGAGGATAGCAGTGATATACAACCCACCACCGAACAGTAGGAGACCAAGACAAAAATATGATGAGAGTAACAGAGTGATAGTGGCCACGCTAGCCGAGGCGGCCAGAATGGCCCACATAAGCAAAGCAAAGCAAAGCTACTCATCATGGGGGATTTCAACCACACGGAGATAGACTAGGAACATCTGGAGCCACATGAGGGACTAGAGACGTTGAAAGCCAAGATGCTGGAGGTGGTTCAGGAAAGCTTCACATGACGCTCTAACTCACAGGACCACCAAATCCTACAAAAATCAAGCACCCAGCAGAGCTAGGTGTTTTACCTTGATTCGAGGACATACAGGGGTGTGGGTTCCTCTGAGCTAATTTCATTTTACTCCCGGTTCCGTGTACTAGCCTCCACAAGCAGTATTTTATATTATTGCAACCACGAAGATTAGATTTTGCCACCGAAGTGGCTAGTTTATTGTGCACCCCACATCTATCCTGTGGACGGTAGCGCAAGAGTATATGGATACACAAAATTCCTAGGAACTAGGCCCCAAATATACACCCTACTGGGGCCTAGTTCCTAGGCCCAGTAGGGTTAACAGGTGTACATTTGGATTTATATCTACATATCTACAGTTCACTTATCTGTTACAAGGAAATTTAGGAAATTTGCTTACTATATCTGGTATCTTATTTTCATTAATAAGATATCTTGACATGTCACATAGGTTATTATACTGTCTGTCTCTGTATTCCTCAATAAGTGGACAATTAAGCACATAGTGTTCAAGAGAGTGACCATATGCCTGACCACATAATCTGCATTTAGTTTTATCATCATCTGTGTGTCTCCCAAACTGCCAGAAGTACTTGTAACCAAGCCTGAGTCACAAGTAATTCTGGTAGTTTGGGAGACACATAGATGATGCTCAAACTAAATGCAAATTATGGACAAGTGGTATTTAATCAATAGCAGGTGTGTGCCAGGTTTACCTGTAATGAAAGACACCTGTAGTAGCCATAGTAAGAAATCCACATGTGTAAAATATAATATATTATTTTTAAATATAATATGTTTAATAATAATAAAAGTGACTTTTATACACTAAAAAAAAAACTCACAATAACGATGGCATAATGAGACAAAAACTATTTCAAGTTAATTATTTAATGATAAACTAAGATACTTTTTTAATTACTGTGTTAGGAATACCCAATAATGTTACAATTAATGTGTTAGGAATACCCAATAATGTTAGAATTACTGTGTTAGAAATACCCAATAATGTTAGAATTACTGTGTTAGGAATACCCAATAATGTTATAATTAATGTGTTAGGAATACCCAATAATGTTAGAATTACTGTGTTAGAAATACCCAATAATGTTAGAATTACTGTGTTAGGAATACCCAATAATGTTATAATTAATGTGTTAGGAATACCCAATAATGTTAGAATTACTGTGTTAGAAATACCCAATAATGTTAGAATTACTGTGTTAGGAATACCCAATAATGTTACAATTAATGTGTTAGGAATACCCAATAATGTTAGAATTACTGTGTTAGAAATACCCAATAATGTTAGAATTACTGTGTTAGGAATACCCAATAATGTTATAATTAATGTGTTAGGAATACCCAATAATGTTACAATTAATGTGTTAGGAATACCCAATAATGTTAGAATTACTGTGTTAGAAATACCCAATAATGTTAGAATTACTGTGTTAGGAATACCCAATAATGTTACAATTACTGTGCTAGGAATACCCAATAATGTTACAAATGCTATCAGAAATACTGTAAGTGTAAAAAATTACTGTTTGAATAAAACAGTAACTTCATATATCCCAGGGTAACGCGGCCTGGAATCTAACAACAAATATTCAAGGTTTATTGATTTACGGTTTATTAAAATGCTATGTTTGGTTTTCGTTCTTAACAGTATAATATAATATAGTACTCAACAGTTATAAACCTTAATTTTGCTATTTAATCTACACAGACCGTATTTGAGAATATTACAATTGTACATTAATTAATCATTGGCTCAGAGGGAGTAAAACAGTAATCTCATTTAAATAAATACAATTCATTAACATAAAATTATGAAACAGCTTTGAAATTGTTGTGAAGTGGTGAGTTCACATCATGAGGATAAGTAAAGAGGACTTACCTCTCTTATCCTGTTGATAGTGTCCTTATAATGGTCCTTACATCAAGCACCATCTGTGTTGGGTCTTCTGTCCCTGGAGAGTGGTCCTGGTGATGACAGAGTACTGGTAGTGGGAAGATGGAGGTGATTATTGGAGGTGGTTAAGGAAGTGTGATGAGAAGGTATTGATAGTGGGAAGGTTGAGGGCTGGTAGTGGTACTGGGACAGTGGAGGTAGTTATCGGAGGCTGATTGTGATTTAGGGAAGGTTGGGTGTAGAGGGATCGTGGAGGTGGTTTCAGGAGGGTGATGGAGCTGCCTCTTCTTCCCTTCATTCCACTTTTCCTCTATATCCTGTCATCTCTCCTCGCATCTTCTACCTTTTCTTCTTCCTTACTTTCCCCTGCATTGTCTCAGCACGATGGTCCAACTAACTGGCAAGAGACTAAAAGAAAACGTGAGAATTAATGAAGTGATCTGGGTGAGCAAGAACATCAAAGAAAACTTAAGAAGCAATAAAAGAAACTAACCGACTGATTAAAATTATCAAAGAAAATGTTAAGATCAACACAATAATGTAACCGATTGCCTAAGATCATCAAAGAAAACGTAAGGACAAAACAGTAGTTTAACCGACTTGTTAAGAGCATCAAAGAAAACTGACTTGTTAAAAAGCGTAAAAAAAAGCAAGAAAACGAAAACGTAACAATCAACACAAGGATTCAACAAATTCAAATTCGAATTTTTATATCTTTTTATGCGGTATAAAGATAATGTAGTCTAAAGGTAATAAAACATTGGTACATTGGTCAGCACAACAGAAAGTCAATAATATGAAATGCATTTCGGGCAAACTAATCCTAATACTTAATTAAAGACTACTTAAGAATTAGACACAGACTTAAGTAAGAGTTCTTATGCAGTTAACTACAGTTTTATGAATAATAAGAAAGGTAGCTAATGAACAAATGGTAAAATTATAAAAGTATGACTTGTTACATCAAACTGATCAATGATCTTCAGTTTTGTGGAGTGAGTGAACAGTTTAGTTAGTTTAATATATATTATACACCCTCCTACCCATCCTGTGAGCGGCAGAGATGATAAAGATACACGAAATTACTTACTTAAAGTAGAACAAGATATATAATAAATTTTCAGTGGGAGTTGGAGGAAAACTGGAAATACAGAACTCCAAAGGAAATAAGTCACTTTGACTTTTTTGAAGCTTATCCAAGGTAATTTACACATAGGTATGACAAGTGTAGTGATGTATACCTGTACCTAAATAAACTTACAAAAATAAGGTGGTTGTGAAACAGCATAATACTAGTTAAAAAACATGAGAGAAAACGTACTGACCATCACAGTGATATAACCGACTTATTAACAGCGTCAACACAACACCCATCTGATTTGTGGTGTGTACTCCGCAGAAATTACCTTATTAAAGTTTATTTACAGAGTGATTGTTAGGAGTGTCATCAGAGTACATGGTATTAACATATATCATTGGAAGGAGAGGCGAGTTTTGTGTCAAGTGAAGCACAACCAGGAGGGAGAAAACTGCTGAACAGTGTAACTAAAGTGTAGTGATACGTCACTCATACCACAAGTACCTTAACTGGTATTTTATCCACACCAGGAGCAACTTTACTGATTATCTCAGCCACACCAGCAGTACCTTTACTGGTATCTCAGCCACACCAGCAGTACCTTTACTGGTATCTCAGCCACACCAGCAGTAACTTTACTGGTATCTCAGCCACACCAGCAGTAACTTTACTGGTATCTCAGCCACACCAGCAGTAACTTTACTGGTATCTCAGCCACACCAGCAGTAACTTTACTGGTATCTCAGCCACACCAGCAGTACCTTTACTGGTATCTCAGCCACACCAGCAGTACCTTTACTGGTATCTCAGCCACACCAGCAGTAACTTTACTGGTATCTCAGCCACACCAGCAGTAACTTTACTGGTATCTCAGCCACACCAGCAGTAACTTGACTGGTATCTCAGCCACACCAGCAGTAACTTGACTGGTATCTCAGCCACACCAGCAGTAACTTTACTGGTATCTCAGCCACACCAGCAGTAACTTTACTGGTATCTCAGCCACACCAGCAGTAACTTTACTGGTATCTCAGCCACACCAGCAGTAACTTTACTGGTATCTCAGCCACACCAGCAGTAACTTTACTGGTATCTCAGCCACACCAGCAGTAACTTTACTGGTATCTCAGCCACACCAGCAGTAACTTTACTGGTATCTCAGCCACACCAGCAGTAACTTTACTGGTATCTCAGCCACACCAGCAGTAACTTTACTGGTATCTCAGCCACACCAGCAGTAACTTTACTGGTATCTCAGCCACACCAGCAGTACCTTTACTGGTATCTCAGCCACACTCATACCATCAGTACCTCCGTGTGAATACAGTTCAGATGTCAAACTTTTTTTTTAATGAACTACGTAACTTGATCGCATCAGTTCATTCCTGGTCAAGTTCCTGGTGGATGAAATATATCTGTAATTTCCATAAATCCGTATTGTGTCTTGTTCACATACTTGTTGGTATATTTTATCTTTGATATTCAGTATCTCTACCGTATGTCATCCTTCATGGTGAGGAGGATGCCTTGTTAATAGTGAGATTTTCTTTGGATTTTTAACCCGGAGGGCTAGCTACCTAGGATAACCCACTTTGGAAATAAGTCGCTCTGACTTTTTTTGGGTTATCCTAGAATTTACACTGTGTATGACAGTTGTATTTATGTGTACCTCTACCTAAGTAAACTTGCTAAACTTTGTGAATCATTGGAGACTGTCATTCTTATTTTCATTGGAGTCCATTAATCTCTTCCCCAGGGTGCTACCTACAGCAGTCGATTAATGCCCAGGTACCTACTTACTGCTAGGGAGTAAGTGCAGCAGGTGTAAGGAAACATGCCCAACATTTCTCCCATGTCATGGGTGGGTTGGATTATCCTTGATCCCTCAGTGTGTAACCTAAGGACATTACCAACCAATCCACGAGGACCCATGAAAATAACAAAAAAGGCACAATACCGTGACTGGAACGATACACAAATAACCCGCACTTAAAAGAGAGAAGCTTACGACGACGTTTCGGTCCGACTTGGACCATTGACAAAGTCACACTAACCAGAGGAGGAGCAGGACGGCTATATATAGGCAGGAAGAGGTGGTGGTAGTAGTAGTAGTACAAGAGTTGTATATAATACCGACAAGATGAAATTAATTTCATCTTGTCGGTATTATATACAACTCTTGTACTACTACTACTACTACTACCACCACCTCTTCCTGCCTATATATAGCCGTCCTGCTCCTCCTCTGGTTAGTGTGACTTTGTCAATGGTCCAAGTCGGACCGAAACGTCGTCGTAAGCTTCTCTCTTTTAAGTGCGGGTTATTTGTGTACCCATGAAAAGCTGGTGATAGGCTTTTGATAAAAGTAATTACATAGATCCTGATTGCCTCCCATTCCCAAGGCACTGTATGGCACATATGAGTTTAGTGCTTTCCCTTAAAAAATAATTATTCCTTTTCTTGGATCAAACTCGATTACCTTTCGTTCTCCAGATGCTGCATGACGACCCCTACAGACTGAGTGCTTTCCCATAATTATAATAATACTATAATGCCACCTTTTGCTTTTGTAAAATATACTGATAACTTCTTAGTTTAACCTTTAAATTGCTGAAGGGTCTAAAATAAACATGCCCTCAGCGCTGGCTATTTTGAAAAAAATAAACGATTATATCGTACTGTAAAATTCTTCCAAGTCAAACCAAGCACCAGATCAGGTGTTATGTCCATTTATATTGATGTAGAACACTACTAAGAAGGAGAGGATGGTTTGATACCTGTGGAAGGCTCTTGATATAGAAAATTGGAGTTATCCTCAACGTTCTTTGATCAAAGCTTGATTTCCTTCCATTCATTAGGCATTATCTTATGGTTTTAGTGCTTCACCACAAATATTCCATAACATTAGTGATATAGAAATGGGTTAATAGGAAACTGTAATTACACTCAAATGATTTACAGTTTTAAATAAAGGTTATTTGCTTACAAAAGATAATGAGTCACAAATCTTGAATCACCCCTTGCTTGATAATATGATCTTATTTTAAGGAAATTTTGAAGACAAAATAGGATGATTGTACTGTATATCTTACATTATAGTTTTTAAATGATTACCATGTCTGTATATTTTCTGTACATATGTAAAATAATAATTTTGGATATTATATATATATTGTATGTGTATCCCACAAAGGTGTCCTGATACCAGCTAAAGGCTCTAGTGATCTCCCATGAATGTAAAAATAATTATAATTAATAATGATAATAAGAATAATAATAATGATAAATAGTGTTACACTCATATTACAGGAAGAGAGCTACACAAAACACGATAAAAGACCTCATAAGATGTCATCATTTTCAGCGGCTGGTAAGTGTAATTGTGAAGTGGTCTCTTAAGGTACAGTATACAGTTCTGTAATACAGTACCATGTTATTTTTTCCTAAATTACTGAGATTCTGTTTAATAAAAAGTTCTCATCTGACCATATTGTATACAATTTTTCCAGTGAAAAAATATTTAGTTTTTCTTGCTGTTTCTTGCCTGTTTAACCCGTAAACGGTCCAAATTTATATATACGTTTTTTCAACATTTGAAAGTATGTAAAAAAAGTAGATCTTCTTTTTGTTTTTCTACATTTGAAAATGTGTAAAAAAAACTTTGATCTACTTTTTTTTGTTATATTTGAAAATATGTAAAAAAAAATTAGATCTACTTTTGTAGCACTACACATGTGAACGTAGATCTGCTTGGACCATTTACGGGTTAATGTTGACCTTTACTTTCTGAGGCATACACTCTACCTCTTAGTCTTCAAAACTCTAGTCTGGCTAGCTCTTTTTTGTTAAATTATGTAAATACAGATTTTGTACTATAGTAGTAATAAATTTCTTGTGTAAATCCTGTTCATTATTTGTGAAATATAGTTCGTAATAATGCTATGTATTCCTGAACAGGACCTAGTACACCACTGCCTGCTAAGAAAAGGAAGTACACTGTCCTTAGCATTGAAGATAAAATTGCCGTACTTAGACGTATTGGTGCTGGCGAAAATGTTGCTCTTGTGGCTGCTGAGTATGGAATCAGTTCTAGCACAATTTATGACTTAAAAAAACAAAAGGATGCACTTTTGGAGTTCTATACACAGACTGTTGACAACAAAAGATATTTAGACCAAAAAACATCTAAGAACTCTAAGCTTCCTCTGCTTGAGAAGTGTCTTTATGAATGGTATATAAAGAAACAGAATGAAGGCATGTTTATCAGTGAACGTAACCTCATAACGATGGCAATGGAATTTTACAAGGAACTCAGCCTTGAAGAACCTTGTGAGTTCAGCACAGGATGGCTTGCAGATTTTAAAATAAGGCACGGAATATTTCAGTCAGGAGCTGGTGATGTGAATATAGAAGATACTGGCGCTGAGAGAGTCGATACTAGTCTGGGCTTGGAGCAGTCTAGGATAACCCCACAACCCATGGCAACCCCAGCATTTATTCAAGATGATTACAAACCAAGTAAGCTAATTTATCAATAAAACTTAAGTTGAAGAGTCCCTTATCAAATGTAACCTGAGGTTTTTTTGCTAGAAGACATTTTATTGACTTTTGAAGTCATCAATTTTTATTAGATCACTGAAAACTATACAATACCTAATACAAAACTAATTACAATAGCTATAATTTCTGTCATTTTACAAATGAATAGTTTGAGCTGGAGCCAAGTAAAATTTTATGTTCAGATAAAATGAAAATGCTAGGTTAAAGATTGTGTGTGTATGTGCCTACGTGCCAGTGTGTTCTCATGTACACACACACACATTTTGTTCTGTGTCACCTTTTATTACAAGCATTAGCTTAACATTTAATTAATGCAAGTTGTTGAAATAGTATCATCACATTTTTGAGGGAGGGGGTTAAAAAAGGTAATGTATTTTTTTATTTTCCATATCCAGAGCTGCTACAATTACAGCACAACCATCACTTCAAAAAGATCATGGAAGCACTTGCTTGTGATGAAGCTTTTGTAGATGTCACCCTAACAGCGGAGGGACGTACCATCAGGGCTCACAAGGTCAGATGATAGAATAATACACTATTATACATGAACTAAGTACACCGGTTAAACATGTAAGTTATTCATGAAAATAAAAAAATAGAATTAAAAAATAATAGCATGAAATTTTATTGTACGTAATTTACAAAAGAATATTTATTTAAAGATGAACTCCTAACATTTATTTTGAAGAGGAGGATTCCTCTCCTCCCTCCTAATATGTTAACTTGATCATGTTAAGGGACTTTTGCTGCTGCTGAAACCCAGCCTATAATTCTGGAGGGCATCTATGGCTGCTTACCAATTAATTACATACAGGCACTTGAATGTGAGAGGTTGAATTCATGTTCTTAGTCCCTTTAGACCAAGTGATACGAGATGATTTTGTCATATATGCTTTGAACACAATGTTTTGGATAATTGATTATTCAGGCTGGGGTACATAGAGGAATGGGATCTTTACACTAGTAGAGGCAGATTTTTTAGACCATAGCGCTCTCCTGTTCAGGAAGACCTTTAAGGACTGAGGAAACCATCCCATGTTGACTTGCTAGGTGGTGGTCCTCAACTATAGATGTCCAATTATTTTTTATTTTCTTAATTTGTTTATTTCTCAGTGGACTCATAGAACTGGCAAACAGAACTGCAAGTCTCCAATTTCTGAAGCACCTCCACTGAGTAATGAGGCTTGCATATTCATTGATTTCCTTGAAGAATTCTAGAAAGTATTATTGGACAACAGCTTTGTTAATGACAGTCTATCTTTTACACAGTCCATATATTTCCTGGCATCTTTCCTTTCTTTCGATTTACTGTATATAAAATATGATAGATCATCAGTTATCCAACCAACTTGGGGAAGAGTGTGCTGGATTTTCAGCAATACAGGATGGTCACATCTTTTAATGGCCCTTTTTTTGCTGTACATTCCCTTTTAACATCATCTGTTTAGGTACCAGATCAGATAAAACTGCCAGATAATGTTTAAGACTTAATATGACTTACTGTAAATTTGATAGTCATGGATATTTCATGCAAGTAAAGCAAAATGTTTTCATGACTTAAGGTGTGCATTAGGGAACTTCTCAAAATATAGTATTTTAAACATTTCAGTTAGTAGTGTCAGCTATGAGTCCATACTTCCAACAACTGTTGTGTAACAACCCATGTCCTCATCCAGTCATCATCATGCCCCACCACGTCCAGTTCGATCACCTCTCACATATAATTAACTACATGTATAGGTAAGTCCTTATTGCAGCTTGCTGCTACTTGATGCTGCATTTATTGAAGGTGTATGTTATTTCTTTTATTAATTTTTTTTTTTTACCTCATTAGCCATTTCCTACTAAGGTAGAGTTACCTAAAGAAAAAACACAGATCATCAATCATTCAGTAGCTGCCTTACTAGAAATCCACAAACATTTACTTGTTCATATTAAAAAATTTAAACGACTACAGTATGTGTGGGTGCGGTGAACATGCAAGTCTTTGGTGTGGTAAACATGTGAAAAATGTGCCAAAATGTGATTTTATTTCATATCTTAATGTTTCAGAGCAGTTTCAGATACTTTCTGACAAGGTTTACTGCTTTAAATATATACAATGGAACCACGGTTTTCATATGCCCTAGTTTGTGTGTATGTATTTTTTGTTAATGTTTTTGGGTGTTTGGAGTGGGATTAATTGGATTTACATTATTTCTTATGGGAAATATTAGCAAAAATACATTTTATAGAGAATAACTACAAAATAGGGCATACAAACACCAAGGTTCCACTGTAATAGATTTTGCTTAGGAAGCACATAACCAAAGAAATATGACTGTTGATGGGATAGACTGCTGGTCTCAGTGAGGCAGTGGTTGGAGAGTGTGTATGTGGGAGGTATGTTAAAAGTAGAGAAGTATGAGTAGGTGAACATATTTACAAAGAAGAGCATGTAAATAATGAGTGGAAGCACTGAGGTGAGAAGGAATTATATGTGTGTATGCTACAATGAAAGTATCACACTGATCAAAAAGATGAAACAAAGATAAAAAGAGATATTTATATTGACAGTTTGGAGGGATATGTTGTGTATCTTTATAGGTATATGCTTCTAAGCTGTTGTGTTCTGAGCACCTCTGCTAAAACAGTGATTATGTATGAGTGAGGTGAAAGAATTGAATGATGATGAAAGTATTTTCTTTTGGGGATTTTCTTTCTTTTTGGGTCACCCTGCCTCGGTGGGAGATGGTCGACTTGTTAAAAAAAAAAAAAAATTATATTTCAGTTTCAATAAGGGAACCCTCATTATTAAGGTCAAAATTTACAGATCTCAGCTTCCTTTGTTTCATTTTTCATTCTAAGTGTTTTTTACATTCCTTTTGTACAGTACAGTTTCACATTCTTTTATCCGTAACCCTTGGGGCCAGTAGTGTTTCGAATTTCAGAATTTTTTGAATTTCAGAATGAAGGTGGGGTCTAAGGCAGCACCCCATAATTAAACATAAACACTGCAGCAAAAACTTATGAATACTCATACTAAATGGGATAAATAAAGACTACAAATACTACTACTGTTTATTTATAGAGTAATATATTGATATATGAAATAATGGGATAATTATAGACCAGGAACATGGTTCTCAAGACTATTGACAGACTGCATTTTTAAAGACTTCTTCAAGTGTCATCTCTCTTATTAACATGGGCTTCTCTCTAAGCAATCTCTCTTTAACTGAGTAAATTGCCATAATCTCTTACTCACTGATAAATGCACGTTGTTCAAGGCCAGCAATTAACTGATCACACATTTTTACCATATTGTCTATGGGGACTTATTCACTTGTCTTCACAATGTCATCATCATCACTACTATTCTCATGCTTATTTGTATTTAACACCATTTCATCAGTTTCACCATCACTCAAGGAATGCACAACAGGTGCATCAGTGTCAATGTTCAGTATTTCTCTGATGTCAGCTTCCTGTAACTTATTTACACTTTCGTCTGATAAACTTTTAGCGTAAGTTATGAGGTTTGATATCTTCTTCTCATCAGTGACACAAAATCCTTCAAAGTCTTCATCTGTAGGTTCATTTACATCAAACATTGTTTTAGGCCAAAGTCTGTGCCAAGCATTTGTTAATGTTGATTTGCCAGCATCCTTCCAAGCATTAACAACTGCACTGTTACCCATAAGGGTATCTGCAGTTCTTTCTGACATTTTCATAGTGAAATTAAACACAGTCACATAAAAAGCAAAAACAAAATATCAGCAAACAGCAGATGCACTTGTGAACACTACAAGCACTGACACACAACTGATGCCTGCTGCTCTGGCTGTCGGTGCTGGGTCACGCTGCCACGTGGTGGCGTTGGAGTTATGTAGAGATGACTGACGCTCCACACTCCACGAAAAAACTTTGGTTTTTGGAACTTTTCGAATTTCAGAATTTCAGATAAAGGGATGTGGGCCTGTATATATGATAACATTTGAATAAGAAGGAGCATGTGGAAGAATTTTAGAAAGATGTATAATCACCTGCCTAATGCAGGTCCCTAATGACCAGTTCTCTTTGCATCAAATACATAAATCAAGTATTAGTGACTGAATGCATGTTATATTTCAGGGGTGAAATAACAGTAGCTGAGGACCAAGTGAAGTCACTTCTTGAAACTGCCGAGCTTCTTCAGGTTCATGGCTTAGCAATTTCAGATCCAGTGGCACTCATCACTGACAAGTGCACTGATTCGAGTACCTTATTTTCTGAAATGGCCAGTTATTTATCCCACTCCACAGGAAGGACAGACACTGCAGACAATTCTTCTGAAGTAACTGTTCAAAATAAAGGTTGTCAGGAAGTTATCAAGCTTCCTACATGTTCTTCTGTGGCTTTCACCTCACTTACTAGTCATTCTGAAAATACCAACCTTCATTACAATGCCAATAAAATGGCCAACACTAACCAAAGCTCTTCTGCAGTTCAATGCCAATCAGTGTGTGGTTCTAGCACGGCAGCACTCACAAGAATAAATTATATATCTACTCCAATAAACAAACCATCTCTAAAGGAGTCTTCTACATATGATAGTGATGTGCAAAAAAGCTTCTTTGAGGACATTGATATTGTAAAAGAGGTGAGTTTCTTTATGTTTTCTACACGATTAATCTTGAAAATTGGTGCTATATGACCCATTCAGGTTTAGCACTTGTTTCTGCATATAATAACTGAATATTGATAAAATGTGCAAATGATAAAGAGTAACATTAGAAACTTTTAAAATATATACCATAGTGTGCCATAGGCAAAAATTATATTCAGTACCAGCAGATTAACTTGAATTAATTTTGCAAATTTCTGTAAAATTAATAACAAAATGAGAGTAAGTTGATGCTGAGTTAATTAATTTGGAAGCACACCAAAATATGATGTTTCTTTACCAATAATCTCTTTGGAAGTTAGGACACCTGAATGCAAGAGAGCTGCTAGGTAGAAAATGAGTTTTAAGTTACAGAGAGACTACAGAAAGACTAGGAATGGAGCAATATTTTAATTTATATGAATTATAAATTACAGTTCATGCCATTGTTTAATTTTTGTAACTGCCAATTTCTTTGGAGTACAGGAGGTCAGCCTGTTGCACGACAGGCAGTGCTATCTACAGGATTCCCATCAGATTTCCCCTTCATTCGAAGTTACAAGCCAGGAGCGTTTCACCTGACTCAGGAATCAGTCTGTAGTTAATTTATGGTCCTCTACATCCTCAAGACATATGCCATTGGACATGTGCATACTAGTACCTTTTCTCTCTATACTCAGTACAAAATCAGTTCAATGTGTTCCAAGTATAACGATGATATATTCTAGCAGTGTACAGGAATGTGTTTACCTTCACTGTATTTAAAGTTCTGGTACCAACTGAAACAAGTCATATTGTGCTTGATCCAACCCACCTTACATGAGAAAGTACTAACAAGAAATTCAAAAGTTTTATAGAAATACATATGACAGTGAATAACTGTATTTAGAAGGGATTAAATGCATAATATATAATTTTGAGACACGCTTCATTGTAAGTTGACAAAGGATGTTATAGTAGTGTACTGCCTTTGCTTGTGACTTCTGAAATTTTTGTACCACAAGACAATGTCCATTCTTATAACTACAAATAGGTAATTATACTCATAATACATGAAATAAGAAATTGATTCTTTCACCATAAGGATAAATAAAGAACTGAAGATATAATTATAAAAACTGGAATTGGTTCTGTGAACCACCACTGGAATCATATCCTATCAGTTTTACCCCTAAAATACCAGATATGGACCTCCCTAACATTTCTTGGCTCAGTTACATTTCCTTTCCCTTCATACAAATTCCTATTTTCTTCTACTGTATATAAACATGGTTCCTTGATTGGAATAATCATTTGTACCAATACCAGAGACAAGACAGCTGATATGGGGTGGTGATAACTTCTATGATATATAGAACAAATCACAGAAAAAAATTATTCTTCAAAAGTTGGTACATACAGTATTCTAAGAATTAGTACAGTTTCTTGGAATTGGTACAGTAGTACAGTATTCTTAGAATTGGTACAGTTAGTACAGTATTCTTGGAATTGGTATAGTACAGTATTCTAAGAATTGGTACTGATGAACCACTACTGGAATCCTACCAGCCACAGGGCTGGCACAGAGAAAGGGTTAGTAGCCTGTAATCTGAGGTTTTTTGTGTGACCATGGGGGACTCAGTTTCAATGACTAGGGCACAACCAGTAGTACTCTAATGAGCCTTGAGATTAGCCTTGTATCCTGATCAAGAGAGGGTGTGTGTAAGGAGTGTTATGGTTTTTTTTACTGGCTGACAAGTCGTAGATCATTCATGTAAGGAACATTCAAACCAAGAATGTTTACCTCCAGCCATAAGGATGGAAGCACGTACAGAATTTGATATCTAAACGTATGCCAGGACTTGCAGAATATTCTGAACCTAAACTGGTAAAAACTCATCTTGCAGCTACAGTATTTCTTCTGGTATGTGCCATATCGCACCACTACTAAAAACTGCTTGCAAACAAGTTTCTGGTTTGACCCAGTGCTTCATGTTATAGGTTAGATGTCCTCAGGTCATCAAATATGAAACCTGTCTGTTGTTTGGCAGTTGTCCAGCTCTCTTTGCTAAATGGTAAAGGAGTTGGAGGCATTGTGGTTTACTTATAATGAAACTTACATAACATGCAAGGAAACAGTCTCATTGTGTTGTCCATTCTAGTAGGTGTGCTCGCTCTCTGTGGATGATGTACCCTGCCCAGATGTACTTTCATTACTAGATTTGAGCCCTGTTTGAATGATTCTGCAGGGGGTCATCAAACCCCATGAGACATAAAATACTTACTTACCTTTGATTTTTCTATACTACAATGGGTTCAGTGATCCCCACTATCCTCTGGTGTCCCCTTGTACACAAGTTATCCTTGAGTCAGGTGATTGACAGATCAGTTAATGGGATCTTGAGGATGGCTAGTGGGAATGGTGATAGTAATAATTTTCCACTGGTGATGAGTGTAACAGGTTGCATAAACACTTGATTACCAGGTGGAAAACAGAATTTGTAGGACTTTAAGGTTCTATTTGTATATGGAGGAGACTGACATACATTAAGTATGTGCCACTGTATCATACATTTATTGTTTAACAGTGTAGTGGCTATTGGATAAAGTAGCAGCTTAAAACATCAGTTTTAGAACTAATTATTTTTCTTCCTAAGCCAGTATTGATATATTGGAGTTAATGGAATAAGGGGGCTCAGTGTACTTTAATCCACCTAATAAACAGATCAACAGCAACATACTCCCAATGTTCAGCAAAGTTCCCCTGTAGAGTACTTTGTTTTTTCATCACTGCCAAAAAGATAATCGTGGAATTTATATTTGATATGAAGTATTGCCACTGGTGCTAAGATAATATGTAAAGGGTGTATTCTCCATATACAGTACAAGTCAAGCTTGAATATACATTATATTTTCAAGATTCAGCTGTCTTCAATGGGGTGTCTTGATACTGGGGAGAAGGGTTCTTGATTAAGGGAGAGGAGTTAGCTTTTCCTTCCTTGGCTCAAGCCTTTTACCTCCCATTTCCCCAGGTGCTCCATGACTTATGGGTTTAGTGCTTCCCATGAGTATAATAAAGATTCATCTTACAATACGCTTTGTTGTACAGTATTGTACCTCTCCTACACACCTTCCAGTTGCTTTGTTTTACATATTGTAATGAGTGGTCGGAATTTAGACATAAGGCTATAAATAGCACTTTTTTATTGCTGTGTTGCATGTCATATTTCTTGCAGGATGCTTCATGTGATGAAGAGCAGCAGCTTCATACAAAGCTATTCTCACATTCTTCATGAAATGTTTCATTTTCTGAAAAATAAATCATTATTTTGCTTAATATATTCTTTGTACTTTTCATTCATTTATAAAATTCTTGGTCTATAATAGCGTGCTGCCTCCTCATTAAAAATAAAGTGGATCAGGTACAACACTCAGTTCATTCATATGTATTCTCGACAGTGAAAGCAAGTGAATAGTTTCAGTTCATTCATATGTATCCTCGACAGTTAAAGCAAGTGAATAGTTACCTTCATGCTACTAAAGTGCTGTGATAAAATTTCAGGTTAACAGTTGGGGCCATAATGAGCATTAAAAGTGTGGTGTTTTGATAAGGATTTGTGTTTTTAGGCTTTTATCCTTTTAAAAACTGAATAAAAGTATGATTTATAGGCACATCTCAACACCTAATAGAGGGGAGAATTTTGTTTATAAGTATATATTAGGTTTTATTGTATTTATAGTACCGTAAAAAGGAGTGTGAAGTATTATGTAAAGTAAGGTATCATGTGCTGGAAATGGGGTCCACTAAGTGACAACTCCATGACTCGTCAACTGTGTCACAAGTATTAAAATTATTTTTATTTAATTTATTAGTTATGGCAAGCCCTAATGTTGCTCCTGATCCTATCTTTCATAATATTAACTGGCCACTTTTGGGGCTTAGATAGAGATTAGTTACTACTGTAAGTCTTTCATACCTGTCGCTGAAAATGGAATTTCATGCTGTTGATAGCATGAAATTCTATTTTTGGCAAAATCTCAATTTGCATTGACAAGCATAAAGGATATATGAACTAAACAATCTTTACTCTAAATCCTAGTGTGATGGGGCACTGTGTAAAATAGCATTTGGGCCAACATTGGGGACTATCGTAGCAGAGATGTAAAGGTATGGCATTACCATTTAGTGAGTCCTGGTTTGAGTCCACTTGCCATCTTGTTTCCACAAATTGCTTCATTCACAATACAATAGTAGAGAGTTCATTGGTTAGCATGGATGCAGTTTGTTTTCCTTTACTGTAGCTCAGTTACTTTATTTGATGGAATGCATCTGGCATGGTGAGAGACTGGAAGAAAAACTACCAGTAAGGAGAAGGAATCAAATAATTAACACTATGTTTGCAGTGCTGGTCTACCTTGCCTTGCACTAGGTTTGCATTCTTTACAAATTTCTCAAGCAAGATGTTTAGGCATTCCATCTCTGACCCACTAACACAGTGCAATACAGCTAAATTACAGGTCATGGAAATTTAAAGAAATAGTTACATAATTAACTAATTCACTTGTTGTCAAAGATAAGAAAAAGAGAATATTAAAACTTGAAAATCATTAGGATCAGGCTTCCTTAACTGAGTGAATGATGGAAAATGTGATAGTATTGCAATAAGTAAAGAGGTGGTAGAGGAGTAATGAAAGCTCTTGTGATTGCAGTTTGTTGGTCTTCAAAAAACTGAGTAGGTATAAGTGCTGCTTTTCCTTAACAACTCTGTAAGACTCCTTCCAAGAAATCTGTGTTCTGGTCTATGGCTAGTCCTTCCTGGGCCAGCTGATCAGCAGAAATGAAGTCATACAGTACAAGGTTCAAGCTCGGGCTGTAGCAAACCATGGTCTTTGTTGTGCAGTGTGTGCAAGTGCAGGTCATCCCTGTACATGACAGTAGTCAAAAAAATATGTAAAGGAAGAGCAGCACACACTTTATCATCATCTCTTGTTTGAGTGCAACCAACTGAATTGCAAGACTCACATTAAGGTATTGTACCGTATTTTAATATGCCCTTTCTATTCGCTTCCCTAACTTCATTTATTAGTAAAACTGTCTCCTTAAATTTACTTTTTTTTTATATGTTGTGTATTCATTGTACATCGTTTCTAGTCATTAAATGTGTTATCCCATAAAACTTGTGTGCAAAATATATATACAGTAAATAAATTTGTGAATCTTTTCTTTTATCATTTTGTTAGCCTTTTTGTGAATCTTTGTTCTCATTGATGTTCCATGTTCAAACTAGGGTAAGACATTCAGAAGCTGATTCAATACTAATCATTATAAATATTTGTTTTAATATGTACCAGAAGTACAACGTTTGAAAAACATCAAACCTCTGCACAATGTTCTAGCTGTTGAGCATGTAAGCGAGGCATTAGTTTCTTCCATTTTTGAGAAATAATACTGTAGAGCTTTAAAGGGGAGCATTATATACTGTATTAGTGTAAGTGTTGTATAACTACAGGATATGGCAAAATATCCTGAAAAATCTTCTGAAAGTTGTATTCACATTTTGTATTTACTACATAAATGAACTGTTTTTATAGAGGAGATTGCAACCTAATTATAACCAATGTTTTTTTTGAGATTGTACTCCATACTGTATTGTATACATTAACTACAGGAAGTACTGAAGGGGCCCTGTTTGTATGGCTCTTAGGCTCCTAAGCCCATGCGATAAGTGAAAATCATCAGCGGGTGGAAAAGAGAGATATTTTCATTGTTGGATGCATCTAAAATGCCTGAAAATCTATTTACACTATCATATAATAAGTACTCATATAGCTAGGCATAAAAAAGTAAAATACATAAACAGTACATATAATGTATACCGGTTATTTTTATATAGCCGGACTTGAGTACTGGAAATGGGAAGTACAATGCCTGCACTTTAAAGGCGGGGTTTGGGATATTGGCAGTTTGGAGGGATATGTTGTGTATCTTTATACGTATATGCTTCTAAACTGTTGTGTTCTGGGCACCTCTGCAAAAACAGTGATTATGTATGAGTGTGGTGAAAGTGTTGAATGATGATGAAAATACAGTGGTCCCTCGTTTTTCATAGTTAATCCGTTCCTGGAGTTGCTACTATTAATGAAATCTATGATTTTCGAATAAATTTTCCCATAAATAATGTAAATACAATTAATCCGTTCCTGACACCCAGAAGTATTAAAACCAAAAAATTTTTTACATGAAATATACATCTTTCTTTCTTTCAACACACCGGCCGTATCCCACCGAGGCGGGGTGGCCCAAAAGGAAAAACGAAAGTTTCTCCTTTTACATTTAGTAATATATACAGGAGAAGAGGTTACCAGCCCCTTGCTCCCGGCATTTTAGTCGCCTCTTACAACACGCATGGCTTACGGAGGAAGAATTCTGTTCCACTTCCCCATGGAGATAAGAGGAAATAAACAAGAATAAGAACTAGAAAGAAAATAGAAGAAAACCCAGAGGGGTGTGTATATATGTGCTTGTACATGTATGTGTAGTGTGACCTAAGTGTAAGTAGAAGTAGCAAGACGTACCTGAAATCTTGCATGTTCATGAGACAGAAAAAAGGACACCAGCAATCCTACCATCATGTAAAACAATTACAGGCTTTCGTTTTACACTCACTTGGCAGGACGGTAGTACCTCCCTGGGCGGTTGCTGTCTACCAACCTACTACCTAGGATGAAATATACATGTAGTACATAAACAATACAATGGGAAATGATGAATGAAACATCAACAGCATAACACTTACCTTTATTGGAGATTCTTCTTAGTGTATGGGAGACTGGAGGAGGAGAGAGAGTGGATTGTTTATAGTTTGGAAGGGGAATCCCCTTCCATCAACACCTCAGGTACCATTTGCTTTTCTGGGGTTGCTTCTCTTCTCTGTTTCTTAATGCCACTAGGACCACCTTGAGAGTCACTGGAGTCCTGTCTCACAAAATAACTGTGGAGAGAGCTCTGTTTCTGGCGTCTCTTTAACACTTCCCTAAAATGGCCCAAGACTTTGTCACTGTACATGTTGCCAACATGGCTTGCAACAACCTTGTCAGGGTGATGTTTCTCCATAAAGCTTTCCATCTTACCCCACATAGTAAAAATCTCTCTAATTTCTGAAGAAGGCACCTTCTTCCATCTCTCTTCCTCCTCTGCAGCAAGATTCTGAGCTGCGATCTGTTGCTGTTCCTGCTGAAGCTCTTGGAGCTCCTCAGTGGTGAGCTTTTCGTTGTGGTCTTCCACCAATTCTTCCACATCCTCCAAACTCACATCCAACCCCATGGAACTCCCCAGTGCCACAATTGATTTAACAACAGACATAGGCTCATCAGGGTCAGTCCCAAACCCTTCAAAATCCCTCTTGTTGACACAATCTGGCCACAATTTTCTCCAAGCAGAGTTCAAAGTCCTGGTAGTCACTCCCTCCCAAGCCATACCTATAAGGGTTATGCAATGGAGGATGCTGAAGTGTTCTCGCCAAAATTCCCTTAGGGTCAAGTGAGTGTCTGTGGTCACACTCAAGCACCTGTGAAACATTGCTTTGGTGTAGAGTTTTTTAAAGTTTGCAATGACCTGCTGGTCCATGGACTGGAGGAGAGGAGTGGTATTCGGGGGCAAGAACTTTACTGTGATGAGCCCAAACTCCTCGAGAATTAGGTCATCCAAGTTTGGAGGATGAGCAGGTGCATTGTCCATTACTAGCAGGCACTTGAGATCCAATTTCTTTTCCAGGAGGTAATTCTTCACACTAGGGCCAAACACTTCATTGAACCACTCGACGAAAATTTCCCTTGTGACCCATGCCTTACTATTAGATTTCCAAAACACACACAATTTACTCTTCATAACATTGTTTTTCCTGAACACTCTGGGATTTTCAGAATGGTACACTAGTAATGGCTTCACTTTGAAATCCCCACTAGCATTAGCACAGAACATGAGCGTCAGCCTGTCTTTCATAGGCTTGTGTCCTGGCATTGCCTTTTCGTCCTGTGTAATGAAGGTCCTCTTTGGCATTTTCTTCCAAAAGAGGCCTGTTTTGTTA
Organism: Cherax quadricarinatus; assembly: GCF_038502225.1. NCBI lineage: Eukaryota > Metazoa > Arthropoda > Malacostraca > Decapoda > Parastacidae > Cherax > Cherax quadricarinatus. Next base: position 2,312,033 of record NC_091363.1, read on the forward strand.
CAATTGAACACTTTTTCAGGTTTCAGTCCTTCAGCCTCTATGTACTTCTTGAATTCATGCACATATTTTTCAGCCGCCTTGTGGTCCAAACTGGCAGCCTCACCATGCCTTACCACACTGTGTATGCCAGTACAGTTCTTATATCTCTCAAACCAACCTTTGGTGGCCTTAAATTCACTCACATCACCACTATTTTCAGGCAATTTCTTTACCAGATCGTTGTGCAACTGCCTAGCCTTTTCACAAGTAATCGAAGTCATAAGAGTATCTCCTGCTAATTGTTTCTCATTTATCCACACCAATAATAACTTCTCAACCTCTTTGAGTACTGGGGATCTCATTTTTGTCAGCATAGTTACCCCCTTTGCAACAACAGCATCCTTATTTCCTTTTTCTTGGCCACTATGGAACATATGGTTGTGTAGGGTTTCTTATACATCCTGGCCAGTTCGGCCGCACTTGTGCCACTTTCATATTGTTCAATGATGTTTTTCTTAAATTCAATCGTATTTCTCACCTTCTTTACCACAGGCTTGGCACTAGGAGCTTTCTTTGGAGCCATGGTAGCTTATTTAATACAGTGGACCCCCGCATAACGATCACCTCCGAATGCGACCAATTATGTAAGTGTATTTATGTAAGTGCGTTTGTACGTGTATGTTTGGGGGTCTGAAATGGACTAATCTACTTCACAATATTCCTTATGGGAACAAATTCAGTCAGTACTGGCACCTGAACATACTTCTGGAGTGAAAAAATATCGTTAACCGGGGGTCCACTGTACTTGCAAGCACTAAAATAAATGGAATAATATTTCGCTGGAGCACGTGAGGGGACCTTCGCTCACTGGTAAACAATGCCATACTGGCTGCCGCCCCAGCTCACACAATGGGTACGCGTCCCGGACGAACTACTACTCGCGAGTCAACTTATAAAAAGCGAGCCCATGTTTATACGAAAATATCCCTATGATTTGCGAAATCTATGATTCCCAAGAACTATGAAAAGCGAGGGACCACTGTATTTTCTTTTTGGGGATTTTCTTTCTTTTTGGGTCACCCTGCCTCAGTGGGAGAAGGCCAACTTGCTAAAAAAAAAAAAATAATGTATAAATGCTGGTAGAATTACCGACAATTAGTAAAGTAAAAAGACACAAGTGCAACTAATGTGACATTTTATTGTGGCAACATCTCGCTCTCCAGGAGCTTTGTCAAGCTGTAACGGCTTGACAAAGCTCCTGGAGAGCGAAACGTTGCCACAATAAAATGTCACGTTATTTGCACTTGTGTCCTTTTACTTTACAGTACATATAATATTTACAATACTTATCTTGAAATATGGCACCAGTCCCCCTTTCACTTATGCAACTTGTTCAAAAACAGTGGAAAAACAGTAAAAGCACTGATTACAATAAATGTGAAGGCTTACTCAGCCCTGTAACAACTTCAGACAGTATTACCAAGGCTGGCTCCTCCTCAGGAAAATTAATGAATAGAAAAAGAAATAATAACAGACAAACATAAACACTTTATTATATAGAAAATATAAAATATAAAACACTTAAATATGAAATATTAATCCTACATTAAAGAAAATAAAAAATGAAAAATATAAATGATAACTGAATTCAAAGCTAATATATAAGCGCTGTATAGTCCTTGTGGCTTAGCGCTTCTTTTTGATTATAATAATAATAATATATATATATAAAACTTGGGTGTCTGGTGTTGGTGACACTGCGTGTTGTTGAAATCGTAGCCGTTGCTGATGATGGGGGGGGGGGGGGGTTGCAGGTGTGGGTGACAACCCACCGGCTCGTTCTTCACAGATTTTATAGCCGTCAATAATTCGTCCAGCTGACAGGAAAGCAGGTTCTTTACCACTGCAATGATGAGGGGTTATATCCTGCTACTTGCATACACAAACAGGTAAGTGGATCAAAAATTTGGGACGTCTCAGAACGTTAGTCCGTCTCCTTCAATTCTACTCATTGATTAGCAGGTGACCCTCTCTGTCCTTTCAAGAGTAGTGTTGGGAGCTGCGAGTCGAGTGATTTACTGTTTGACCAGAGCCCCACATGTCACCTTTCGGGGGGGGGAAGAGGGAGGGGAAGGGATAGCGGGAGCTAGACTGACCCTACCTTAACAAGTAGCCGGCAATGAAACTATTGTTACTATACACTCCCTTGCTACTCCTATCTATTGAACTTTTCCCTCACACTCCCCCATACCAAGACTTATAGTCAAGGAGTATAAAAAGAATAGGCGAGGAAAAATTTAAAACATGTGGAAGTCGCGTAAGGCAACAAATCTTCTGACCGTCATGACTTAACCAGTCAGAGAAATAATTGGATGAACCATTGATATACACAATATGGAACTTAAAAGCCTGGAGTGCCAATGTCCACCTCAAGAGGCGACTGTTGGCTCCCTTAAAAGTTTCTAGGTATATCAAAGGTTTGTGGTCCGTTTCTAAAATGAATTCTTTTCCCAGCAAATAAAATTTAAGTTTGGAGATACCCCACACAAGGGCCAAACATTCCTTTTCTATGGTGGAGTATCTCGTTTCTGCGGGAAGGAGTTTCCGGCTCAGGAAGCATACAGGGGAGTACCATCATGGTATTGTAGTAGCACTGCACCTAAGCCAGTATTGGAGGCATCAGTTCTCAAACAAAATGTTTTATTAATATCTGGAATCTTAAGTATAGGGTCTTTCGAGAAGATATTTTTAATCTCGTTAAACTTTTCCCGAGCTACGTCGGAAAGTTCAAGAGGTTCCTTCACAGACTTTTTAAGGAAGTCGGATAAGATGCCTGTAAGATCAGTAAGATTCGGGATATACCGTGCATAAAAATTTAGAGAACCAAGAAAGCTACGCATGAGCTTCTTGGTTTTGGGGAATTTAAATTCTAATAAAGCTTTGATCTTACTGGGGAGAGGCTGCAGAGAGTTATTAGAAAGTATCAGTACAAGATATCTAATCTTGTTATACCCAAGGAAGCATTTCTTTGGCTTGGCAGTGAGGCCATTTGAGCGTAACCTATGCAAAACTGATGTTAATGTTTGGATATGTTCGCCCCACGTGGATGTCATTATGTAAATGTTATCAAAATAAACTGAAACATTTGGCATATTACCCAAGACCTTTCTCATCAGTCTAACGTAGGTAGCATAGGCAGTTACCAAACCGAAGGGCATAGTTCAATATTGCATCAGTCCTTGGTGTGTAGGAAAAGCGGTGTACTGCTTAGAAGAAGGCTCTAACATTACTTGATGATATGCCTGCGCAATATCAATCTCTGAAAAGAAGGAAGCGTCATAAAATTTGTGTAGATCGCTATCTATTAAGGGCTCAGCATCCCACCGAGTTATAGCATTAAGGCCTCTGAAGTCAATAGCAAGTCTATATGAATTATCCTCCTTCTTAACCATGACTACTGGTGAGCAATATGCAGATACTGAAGGTTCAATGATCTTTAGTTTTAATAATTTGTCTACCTCTCGGTCAAATGCATCCCTAAGGTGAACTGGAACTGGGTATAATTTTCGTTTGATAGGATTGTCCGTCACTAAGTCAATCTTATGGACTACCGTGGAGGTAACACCTGGAATATCAGTAAAGATGTCTGAAAAGTTACTCACACATTGAAGTAGTTCATGTCTCTTATGGTCATCCAAAGATTCATTAATATTAATGTTGGTTGCGCCTGAGTGGTCAAGAGTCACCAAGTCATGTAGTTCATCATAGTCTAAGTTAGAGGTGTCATTTACGCACACCTTACATTCTTCAGTTGTTTTATCAAGTTCGTGTGGAAAAACTAAGTCAAAGTTATTAAGGCAGTTAACCGAATTTCTTCGGTAATATTTCTTAAGGATGTTGATACCTGGAGTTTACCTGGAGAGAGTTCCGGGGGTCAACGCCCCCGCGGCCCGGTCTGTGACCAGGCCTCCTGGTGGATCAGAGCCTGATCAACCAGGCTGTTGCTGCTGGCTGCACGCAAACCAATGTACGAGCCACAGCTCAGCTGATCAGGAACTGACTTTAGGTGCTTGTCCAGTGCCAGCTTGAAGACTGCCAGGGGTCTGTTTGGTAATCCCCCTTATGTGTGCTGGTAGGCAGTTGAACAGTCTCGGGCCCCTGACACTTATTGTATGGTCTCTTAACGTGCTAATGACACCCGTGCTTTTCATTGGGGGGATGGTGCATCGTCTGCCAAGTCTTTTGCTTTCGTAGTGAGTGATTTTCGTGTGCAAGTTCGGTACTAGTCCCTCTAGGATTTTCCAGGTGCATATAATCATGTATCTCTCCCTCCTGCGTTCCAGGGAATACAGATTTAGGAACCTCAAGCGCTCCCAGTAATTGAGGTGTTTTATCTCCGTTATGCACGCCATGAAAGTTCTCTGTACATTTTCTAGGTCGGCAATTTCACCTGCTTTGAAAGGTGCTGTTAGTGTGCAGCAATATTCCAGCCTAGATAGGACAAGTGACCTGAAGAGTGTCATCATGGGCTTGGCATCCCTAGTTTTGAAGGTTCTCATTATCCATCCTGTCATTTTTCTAGCAGATGCGATTGATACAATGTTATGGTCCTTGAAGGTGAGATCCTCCGACATGATCACTCCCAGGTCTTTGACGTTGGTGTTTCGCTCTATTTTGTGGCCAGAATTTGTTTTGTACTCTGATGAAGATTTAATTTCCTCATGTTTACCATATCTGAGTAATTGAAACTTCTCATCGTTGAACTTCATATTGTTTTCTGCAGCCCACTGAAAGATTTGGTTGATGTCCGCCTGGAGCCTTGCAGTGTCTGCAATGGAAGACACTGTCATGCAGATTCGGGTGTCATCTGCAAAGGAAGACACGGTTCTGTGGCTGGCATCCTTGTCTATGTCGGATATGAGGATGAGGAACAAGATGGGAGCGAGTACTGTGCCTTGTGGAACAGAGCTTTTCACCATAGCTGCCTCGGACTTTACTCTGTTGACGACTACTCTCTGTGTTCTGTTAGTGAGGAAATTATAGATCCATCGACCGACTTTTCCTGTTATTCCTTTAGCACGCATTTTGTGTGCTATTACGCCATGGTCACACTTGTCGAAGGCTTTTGCAAAGTCTGTATGATAAAGCTTAGGTTTCCCCTTGACTTCTATGAGGTAGTCAACTTTCCCACAAATTTTTAATGCTTTATATGGACCTTTCCATGCTACTACCCCTCAAGGAAGGTTCCTTGATGTTGGTGAGGGGCTCTTGATTTAGGGAATTGGATCTGTGCTCCAGTTCCTCGAATTAAGCCTGAATGCCTTCCACATCCCCCCCCAGGCGCTGTATAATCCTCCGGGTTTAGCGCTTCCCCCTTGATTATAATAATCCATGCTACTAATAATTTATTTGACTTGATAGGCAAAAGTACCAGGACTTCATCCCCTACTTTAAAACTTCTCCTCTGACTTTTGGAATCAAAATAGGTTTTGTACTGGTCCATTGACAAGTGTAAGTTTTTCGAAACTATGTCAGAGGTCTCCTCAAGTTTGGATCTAAGGTCAAGGAGAAACTGGTAAGAAGACTGAACCTCAGCATTTACCTCCTAATTAGTCCATAAGTCATGAAGGATGGCCAATGGACCTCTGGCCTGTCTACCATAGAGAAGTTCAGAAGGTGAAAACCCCAGGGAGTCACTGGGAACTTCCCTCATGGCAAACAAAGCACAGGGTAGGTAACGATGCCACTCCTTAGGTTTAAGGCAGCAAAGTTTCCTTAAAATGGACTTGAGAATCGAATGCTGGCGCTCAATCCTCCCATTACAGCTGGGATGATAGGGTGTGGTGAAGAGAGGCTTCACTCCCAGAAGTTGGAAGGAACCTTCCTTGAGGGGGGGGGGAAGGTTCCTTCCCCTCAAGGAAGGTTCCTTGATGTTGGTGAAGGGCTCTTGATTTAGGGAATTGGATCTGTGCACCAGTTCCCCGAATTAAGCCTGAATGCCTTCCACATCCCCCCCCCCAGGCGCTGTATAATCCTCCGGGTTTAGCGCTTCCCCTTGATTATAATAATAATAATAATAATCCCAGAAGTTGGTATAGATGTTGCATTAAGTCAGATGTGAATTGTGTCCCACAGTCAGACAAGATTTCCCTAGGAATGCCCACTCTAGAGAAGATGGACAAAAGGGCTTCAGCCACCTCTGTAGTAGTTATGGTCTTTAAGGGTACGGCTTCAGGGAAACTCGAAGCATAATCAACTAATGTTAATATATATCTATGTCCCCCAGATGAAAGTGGAGATAAAGGACCAACGATGTCAATAGCTACTCTTTCAAAAGGTACCGTAAAGACTGGCATTTTGACCATAGGTACTCACCGGGTACCTCGGGAGGATGACAGTTGGCAAACTTTGCCCGATCTACAATAGGTAGTGACATCTGAGGACATTTTTGGCCAAAAATAGGTTTCCCTAATTTTATTTAAGGTTTTACGATGCGAGAAATGTCTGGCAGGTCATGAGCCATTTTAAGAACAGTCTCTCTGCATTGACTTGTAACAACTAAGATGGAATAGTCTATCTCATCTGAATTTAATTTGAATACTGACTTGTACAAGATACCTTTTATATATTCAAATTTATATGAAAAGTTTTTCCTTTGGGTAACTTGATTTTGTTTAACGGCATTATGGCAATTCTGAAGAGAAGGGCAATTACGTTGTAAATTGACAAAGGAGTCCTTCGATATATCTAAAGGCTTAAAGTCAGGGAAAATCAAAGTATGGACAGTAGGAGAAGCCTGGGCTTTGGTCTGAGCCCTAGTCAAGACATTTATGGTATAGGAGACGATATCTTCACTTTCATCTAACAAGTGAACCGGTGATCCTACTACCTCGCTTTCGAGAGTAGCATCACTGGTTTTTAATCCCACATGAATCTCACGAGACATTGTCTCATCTGAGCTTTCGAGGGGCTTCTCTGACTCTACAGGAAGAGGATCTGAAACACTTATGTCCATCTTTGGTGATGAAAGGTCAACCTCAGAAGGAAGAATGGCACCTTTTACATTACCTATTAGTACGGAGCAAGAAGTGATGGGAGCTAGTACGGCTTCAGACCAACCTGTGAACCATTTAGACCTAATGTAACAACGGATGGTAGGAAAAGCGTCCGTACGGCCCAAATAGTCTGAAAGAATAGCAGAGGAATGAGTTTCTTTAAGATTAGGGAACAGCTTATCAGAAATGACTATACATGTGCATCCAGTGTCTCGTAAAATGGTAGATACATTAAGTCCATTAACTGTTCCTGAACAGAAGGGTGCTTGGTCATTACAGTCTTTAAAACATCTTCCAACTTTTTGGACCTTCATTGAAGGACAATCTGGACGTTTATGTCCCTTAACACCACACAAATGACAAACAGGAATAAAAGAAGTCACTTTACTTTCCACTAGAGGCTTTGATTTCTTAAGGTCTGATGAACCCTTGCCCTTAGGGTTCGATCCCTTTAGGTCTTTATAGGAATTGTGAGCCTAGCATACAAGTCAGCGGCCTCAGCAACTTCCTCAGCTTTAATCAGGTTATGTTTTCTAATGAATGTTCTTATCTGGTGGGGAAGAGCTGTCAGGAACTGGTCAGCAACCACGAAGTCTCTAAGAGATTCATAACTGATCAATTCCTGAATTCTCTATCCAAAAGTCGAACAAACGAAACAGTGTTACTTGTAACTGCTGAAAGTTTTGGCCAGGCTGTAAGGTGGCATACCTGAAATCTTTCTTGTGAGAATTTGTGGTTTTTTGATATGCTCTAAGGATTGCCTCCTTCAGTAGGTTATAATTACATATATCCTGCGACAAAGTTGCATAGATATTCAAAGCTGTACCGGAAAATAACATTCCTAACCTGGTAGCCCAGGTGTCAGCAGGCCATTCACAGAGGGTAGCAGTATTTTCGAACCTGATAATGTATGAAGTTATGTCGTCCCCCTCTGTGAAGAGAGGTAAATTAGGTGTTGGAATATGTGCACTAGCTGCATGATGTTCAATTACTCCTTCCTCTAATTGTTGTTGTGTAAAAGTTAACTTTTTATTCTCTAATTCAAGGCGAGATTTTTCGAGCTCGCGATCCTTTTCTCTCTCTATTAACTCATGTTCTCTATCCTTTGCTCTTTCCTCAAGTTCTCTTAATTTAACTTGTTCCTCATGTATCTTAGCTTGTTCCTCACGTATTTTAGCTTGTTCCTCACGTTCTCTAGCTCTTTCCTCACAATCAAGTCTATCACGCTCTTTTTTGTCTTCTCGCTCTCTTTCTAACTGTCTTTCTTTGCTTTCTCTTTCAATTCTCTCTCTCTCCTTTTTCTCCTGTCTTTCCCTTTCTGTTTCTTTTCTCTCTCAATTCTCTCTCTTTCAATTCTTTCCTGGATCTTAGCACTAATGAAAGATTCTAAATTTTTCCCTGTTATTCCTAACTTGCTTCCAGCGTTCATCCAAAACTGGTATTCCTCCATACTTGCAAGAACTTAAACTACCAGGGGGGAAATGAAACGGGTCTCAAAGAAAACAGAGGGTTCAATTCCTGCTCCGCTCAAATGGTAAATAAACCAGAGGGCTCGATCCCTGCTTCAATTAAACAATATGTATTAATGAAAACGAAGGGTTCTATGCCGGCTCCGAGCAAACAGTAAGTAGAATGGGGTCACTTGACCATCCAATCTTCTCAACAATAGATCTACAGTGTCCCACGACAGTTCCCTTGATAAAATAAAGAGCTCAATGAAACAAATTGTCACTGGAAAATCTTGGGTCCCTAGAGTCTAATCCTCCAAAGTGTTTCAAGCTCGAACAAAAAGGTGGCAGAATTAAATATTATATCCTGCCTGACTTGACTTACAATAAACTGAGACTATAACAATCACCAAATCTTTTAAATACCTGTGCAGTAGTCCTACCATAGAGAATGATTACTCATGGCTGGTGGTAACCGTCTGTGGTATGCGGCATTGAAGTTCCAATGGTAGATTCGAGATGGAATTGAATCTTGATTCAGTAGAGTTGATCCTGGCAAGGTCGCCACTTGTGAAGGCTTACTCAGCCCTGTAGCAACTTCAGACAGAATTAACAAGGCTGGCTCCTCCTCAGGAAAATTAATGAATAGAAAAAGAAATAATAACAGACAAACATAAACACTTTATTATATAGAAAATATAAAATATAAAACACTTAAATATGAAATATTAATCCTACATTAAAGAAAATGAAAAATTAAAATATAAATGATAACTGAATTCAGAGCTAATATGTATATATAAAACTTGGGTGTCTGGTGTTGGTGACACTGCGTGTTATTGAAATCGTAGCCGTTGCTGATGATGGGGGACGGAGTCGCAGGTGTGGGTGACAACCCACCGGCTCATTCTTCACAGATTTTATAGCCGTCAATAATCCGTCCAGCTGACAGGAAAGCAGGTTCTTTACCACTGCAATGATGAGGGGTTATATCCTGCTACTTGCATACACAAACAGGTAAGTGGATCAAAAATTTGGGACGTCTCAGAACGTTAGTCCATCTCCTTCAGTTCTACTCGTTGATTAGCAGGTGACCCTCTCTGTCCTTTCAAGAGTAGTGTTGGGAGCTGCGAGTCGAGTGATTTACTTTTTGACCGGAGCCCCACATGTCTCCTTTCGGGGGGGGGGGGTGGAAGAGGGAGGGGAAGGGATAGCGGGAGCTAGACTGACCCTACCATAACAAGCAGCCGGCAATCAAACTATCACTTTCGGGGAGGGGGAAAAAGGGGGGGGGGGAAAAGTGGGAGCGGGACTTACCCTACCTTAACAAGTAGCCGGCAATGAAACTATTGTTACTATACACTGTATACATTGTATACATTGTATACTATACACTCCCTCGCTACTCCTATCTATTGAACTTTTCCCTCACAATAAACAATGGCTCTGTTGAAATCAACGAAAACATGGAACACCGGAAAGAGGGTGCCAAATACACAAAGCCCTCTTGTAAATTGTAAAATATGAAATGACTACTATATATTTCTAGTGATGTAACACTGTAGTCCTCTATAATCCTGATTTTTTGTGCTAACCATTCAGGATAAACTGCATGGGCACAATAAACTAGCCGTTCAGGTGGCACGACTAACTACATCATCTGTACCTCTCTATTACTGCTGCCTTGATATTTTCAACCTCTGTATTCGACTGATATAGCCAGCTGTGCAAGCGAAATGTTTAGGAACAGATACATAACTATTGCACATGCCTAATTTAGATGGTTTTATTGAGTTACTGAATACCTTCAATCAGGGCCAGATTTATAAGGGAGCAACTGCCCGGGTTACCCTGCCAGAGGGGCCCCCAGATGAAGGACTTCCTTTAAAACAAAATATAATAATAAAAAAATTAGTTTAATAAAAGGAATTAACAAATAGTGTGTGTTGGGGACAGAAAATAGAAAGAAAGGGTGCCTCCCACTCCCCTCTCCCTTTGAATAACTTGATTTAACTATTTCTGGTTAGTGTCAGTCTAGAGGTAAATGACCAGACCATAAAGTCAGAGGTGACCAGGGTGCGCTCGCATGTGTGTGTACTCACCTATTTGTACTCACCTATTTGTGGTTGCAGGGGTCGAGTCCTAGCTCCTGGCCCCGCCTCTTCACCGGTTGCTACTAGACCCTCTCTCTCCCCGCTCCATGAGCTTTATCAAACCTCGTCTTAAAACTGTGTATGGTTCCTGCCTCCACTACGTCATTTTCTAGGCTATTCCACTGCCTTACAACTCTATGACTGAAGAAATACTTCCTACTATCTCTCTGACTCATTTGTGTCTTCAACTTCCAATTGTGGCCTCTTGTTTCTGTGTCCCCTCCCTGGAACATCCTGTCCTTGTCCACCTTGTCTATTCCACGCAGTATTTTATATGTCGTTATCATGTCTCCCCTGACCCTCCTGTCCTCCAGTGTCGTCAGGCCGATTTCCCTTAATCTTTCTTCATAGGACATTCCCCTTAGCTCTGGAACTAACCTTGTTGCAAACCTTTGTACTTTCTCTAGTTTCTTGACGTGCTTTATCAAGTGCGGGTTCCAAACAGGTGCTGTGTGTGTCTGTGTCTGTGTGTACGAGGTAGCTATTGTGTGTATGGCTTTGATCGGCTATGACGACCTCAGAAGGGCTATTTCTGGTTAGTGTCATTATAGAGGTCAATGACCAATGAGTCAATTGGTGGCCTGGAGCTATGTGTGTGTCTGTGTGTGTTTGTCGACCGCTTTTAGCGATAGGCAATGGTGTGAGGCAGTGGTGTCCGTGTTTTAGATGTGTGTTGCTTGCAAAGGTTTGCGATATATCATCATTTTGCAGTTACATCTTACACACGCATACACATTTACAAACACACACACATGCACACACACACACACACACATACTGTTGAAATTTATTTGGTCCCTAAAGTTCCACAGGACAGATATGGAGTACGAAGGGGTCCCAGCATGGCCGTAATGGAACGGCTGAGCTGGGTGCCCCTTACACCCACCCATAAACAAAAACACATTCTCTCCCGGTTTGGCGTGGTTGGATGGTAAGCACTTATTAACTTATAGATTTACCCTTCAGGGAAGAAGTAGGTAGTTTACTGTTAGTACACTAATATTAGGATTATTGAGGCAACTGTAGATAATAATAATATAGACCTAAGACCTTAACATAGGTAGTAATAGGTCGATAATGTAGGCAAACACTAGGTTAAGTTAGCTAGGGAGAACTGGCAGCCCTAGTTCGAATGACGAGGCGTGGGTCTGGGAGGGATCAGCTCATTCTTCTATGACCATACACCACCTGGACAAGACGTGCCGTGATCAGCAGATGGCGCCCCCCACGTGTCTTCACATATGAGACCTGGGGAAATCTGGTAGAGGCACCTCGATGTACCGTAGATGACCTCCTCCATCAGGCCCATACAGTAAGACAAAACCTCCACTTTCTCTTAGGATTTCTGGCCAGTGTCTGGGGAAAATTGTGAGTGAGTTGATCTGTAGGCCTGTGTGTAGCTGGCAGTGCATGTCCAGTATGTACCAGCAACTTTTGTCAGTCTAGAAGCTAGTGTCCGTGTCTGCATAGTTATACTAGGGGATACACACCCCCTTGGATATAGGAATTTCTGAGGTGCAGGCAGGTCACTAATAACGATTGAATATTGCAGGAATTAAGGCTCCCGGTTGCATGTGGTTTCTGAGGGGAAGTCCAAAGGGGCTAAGCTTAGGAAGGTTGAAGATCAGGATATATGCTGCTAAACCAAGTAAGTTAGTCCTTTATACGTGCATGCAGGCGAGTTTCTTGCAACATCAATCATTTGTGAAAATCTGTCCTGTAAGCCACTTGTGAGGCTGGGGTACCGACCTCAGAGCTCGGTGTCAACAGAGTTTGCCAGGGTAGACGACTCACTTGGAGGCAGTCCAGACAAGTTTTCACACATACATATATGCAGAGTAACCACTGAGTTTAAGTTTAATATGTTTATTATGCACCCCATACCCATCCTGTGGGCGGTAGTCAAAAGATTACAGAGGTACATAATGGGTCCAGGGACTGGGCCTCAGTGTGTGTGTGTACTCACCTATTTGTACTCACCTATTTGTGGTTGCAGGGGTCGAGTCACAGCTCCTGGCCCCGCCTCTTCGCTGATTGCTACTAGGTCCTCTCTCTCCCTGCCCCATGAGCTCTATCATACCTCGCCTTAAAACTATGTATGGTTCCTGCCTCCACCACATCACTTTCTAGGCTATTCCATGGCCTGACTACTCTATGACTGAAGAAATACTTCCTAACATCCCTTTGATTCATCTGAGTCTTCAACTTCCAATTGTGACCTCTTGTGTCTGTGTTCCATCTCTGGAACATCCCGTCTTTGTCCACCTCGTCTATTCCGCGCAGTATTTTATATGTCGTTATCATGTCTCCCCTGACCCTCCTGGCCTCCAGTGTCGTCAGGCCGATTTCCCTCAACCTTTCTTCATAGGACAATCCCCGTAGCTCTGGGACTAGTCTTGTTGCAAACCTTTGCACTTTCTCTAATTTCTTGACGTGCTTGACTAGGTGTGGATTCCAAACTGGTGCTGCATACTCCAGTATGGGCCTGACGTAGATGGTGTACAGAGTCTTAAACGAATCCTTACTGAGGTATCGGAACGCTATCCGTAGGTTTGCCAGGCGCCCGTATGCTGCAGCAGTTATCTGATTGATGTGCGCCTCAGGAGATATGCTCGGTGTTATACTCACCCCCAGATCTTTTTCCTTTAGTGAGGTTTGCAGTCTTTGGCCATCTAAACTATATTGTGTCTGCGGTCTTCTTTGCCCTTCCCCAATCTTCATGACTTTGCATTTGGCAGGGTTAAATTCTAGGAGCCAGTTGCTGGACCAGGCTTGTAGCCTGTCCAGATCTCTTTGTAGTCCTGCCTGATCCTCGTCCGATTCGATTCTTCTCATTAACTTCACATCGTCTGCAAACAAGGACACTTCTGAGTCTATCCCTTCCGTTATGTCGTTCACGTATACCAAGAACAGCACAGGTCCTAGGACTGACCCCTGTGGAACCCCGCTTGTCACAGGCGCCCACTCTGACACCTCGTCGCGTACCATGACTCGTTGTTTCCTCCCTGTCAGATATTCTCTGATCCATTGCAGTGCCTTTCCTGTTATGTGTGCCTGGTCCTCTAGCTTTTGCAGTAACCTCTTGTGAGGAACTGTGTCGAAAGCCTTCTTGCAGTCCAAAAATACGCAGTCGATCCACCCCTCTCTCTCTTGTCTTACTTCTGTCACCTTGTCATAAAACTCTAGTAGGTTTGTGACACAGGATTTTCCTTCCCTGAAACCGTGCTGGTTGTCAATTATACACTTGTTTCTTTCCAGGTGCCCCACCACTCTCCTCCTGATGATCTTCTCCATGACCTTGCATACTATACACGTTAGAGATACAGGTCTGTAGTTTAGTGCCTCATGTCTGTCTCCCTTTTTAAAAATTGGGACTACATTTGCCATTTTCCATACCTCAGGGAGTTGCCCAGTTTCAAATGATGTGTTGAAGATCTTTGTTAATGGCTCACACAATATCTCTGCTCCCTCTTTAAGGACCCATGGAGAGATGTTGTCTGGTCCCACCGCCTTTGAGGTGTCAAGTTCGCATAGCAGCTTCTTCACCTCCTCCTTGGTTATATGTACCTCATCCAGCACTTGCTGGTGTGCCCCCCTGTTCTGATTTCTTGGAGTCCTACTGGTTTCCACTGTAAATACCTCTTTAAATCTTGTGTTGAGCTCCTGACATACCTCTCGGTCGTTTCTTGTGAATTCCCCATCACCCTTCCTCAGTCTGATTACCTGGTCCTTGACTGTTGTTTTCCTCCTGATGTGGCTGTACAACAGCTTCGGGTCAGTCTTTACTTTTGATGCTATGTCATTTTCATATTGTCTCTGAGCCTCCCTTCTTATCTGTGCATATTCGTTTCTGGCTCTTCGGCTGATTTCTTTATTTTCCTGAGTTCTCTGTCTTCTGTACCTTTTCCATTCTCTATTACACCTAGTTTTTGCCTCCCTACACCTTTGGGTGAACCAAGGACTCGTTCTGTTCTTCCCATTATTTCTGTTTCCCTTGGGAACAAACCTCTCCTCTGCCTCCTTGCATTTTGTTGCTACATAGTCCATCATTTCTTGTACTGGTTTTCCTGTTAGTTCCCTCTCCCACTGAATGTCTTGAAGGAAGTTCCTCATGCCTGAGTAGTTCCCCCTTTTGTAGTTTGGTTTTTCCCAGCCTATTTCTGCTACTCTCTCCACTTGGAGCTCAACTATGTAGTCGAAGCACAGAACCACATGATCACTAGCTCCCAGGGGCCTTTCATACATGATACCCTCGATGTCCGAACTACTCATGGTGAATACAAGGTCCAACCTTGCTGGTTCATCCTCTCCTCTCTCTCTGGTAGTGTCTCTAACATGTTGATGCATGAGGTTCTCCAGTACCACATCCATCATCTTGGCTCTCCATGTTTTGGGACCCCCATGGGGCTCCAGGTTTTCCCAGTCAATCTCCTTGTGATTGAAATCACCCATAACTAGTAACTTTGCTCCCCCCATGTGTGCTCTCCTGGCCACCTCGGCTAGTGTGTTGATCATTGCTCTGTTGCTCTCATCGTATTCTTCTCTTGGCCTCCTGCAGTTCTGTGGTGGGTTGTACATTACTGCAATTATCACCTTATGTCCCTCAGACTGGATTGTTCCTACTAAGTAGTCCCTTTCGCCCATGCCATCCATTCCTTCCATTTTCTCAAAACCCCACTGGTTTTTAATGAGCAGTGCAACTCCTCCTCCCCCTCTCCTCCCTCTGTCTTTCCTGAAGATTTGATATCCGGATGGAAAGATTGAATCTGTTATTATTCTGGTGAGTTTTGTTTCTGTGAGTGCTATTATGTCTGGGGATGTCTCTTTGATTCTTTCGTGCCACTCCTCATACTTGTTTGTTATTCCATCTGCATTTGTATACCACACCTTCAACTTCTTTTCTAAGACTGTGGTCTGGGAAGTATATTGGGGTTGGGGAAGTGGGAGACCTGGTAAGGAACTATGGGTTGTTGCTGTGGGGGTGAAGTTTGTAATGTAGTGGGTGGGGGCATTGGATGTGGCATGGGTGTTTTGATTTAGAGTGTTTGGTTGCACTGGGGTTGACCTGGTTGGGAGGCTTCTATAGAAAGTTGTGAGGGAGGCTGTATTAGATCTTCTTCCTGGGTCTGGGATCTCCTGTCTGTCTTCTCCATCCCCTCTCTTTCCTCCTTTCGCCTTTGTACCATCTCTCTCAGTTTCATCCTTTCTTCTTGTGTTCTGTCGCGGTCGAGATACACCCTCCTGTATGCCGTCATGTCCCTTAATCGTGCTTTCTCCTGCAGTATCCTGGTCCGAGTCGCTTCTGCCTTGAAGGTCACTCTCACTGGCCGGGTTCTTTTTTTTACAAACCCCCCTATTCTCCGAAAATTTTCCAGCTGGGTCATATCGTCTTCTCCTATTGCTTTCATGATGCTTTCAATTGCTTTTTTTTCCCCTTGTTTTCTTGCTTCATATGTTTCCCCTTCGACTTCCTGGAGCCCATACACAAAGACTGACCTCACCCTTTCATTCTCCCACTGCATATCCCTGTGTATCCCCTCATTTAATTTGGTTTCCTCCACTGCAGCTTTCCTTTCATCAGTTTCACTGGCTAATGTACTTGGGCTCAGTGGCCTGTCATTTTCCCTTCTCGGCTTTCCTTGGGCTCTGTTGTTGTCTGTTAGGGCCTCCACATAAAGCTTAGCTCTTTCATTTGCTACAGTCTCCTCTGATAGAGCATCTCCATGCAGTTGTGCCCCTTCTTTCCCTACAGTCCCCTTATTTGTGGCTGAGGTAGCAGTCTCTGATGTCAATCCCAAAATGTTCTTTAGTTCTTTATGCTGTTTCAGATTTTTCAGTTCCTCTTCTAAACTCTGTATCCTAGCTTCTGCTGTTTTGACATGCACCTCCCACTTCCTGCTTTCCATATCTATCCTCTCTTCCATTCTCATGCTAAGTTCTTCTAGTTTCTTTTCCCATTCATGATCCCTTTTTATGAGCTCTGCTGCCCAATCTTCCTTTGCATTTTCCTCCTCCTGTCCCTTGGTTTTTCTTGTTGCTCTCTGGCAACCCATTTTTGTTTTATCCTGATTGCCTCAGAGTGGGAAACCTATGTAGTTCTGTATGTTAGGTTAGTAGTGTGTGTGTCAGAGTGTGGGGGGGGGAAAGTAGTGGAGGAACTGTGGCTATTTGGGAGCTGAGTGGGGAGGGGTGGGGAGGGTTTGGGGTTAACGGGGGAGGGGAGGGTGATCGAGGGAGGTGATGGATCAGGGGAAGTAGTGAGATGTCGGTGGTGAGGGGGGAGTGTGTGTGTGTGTGTGTGTGTGTGTGTGTGTGTGTGTGTGTGTGTGTGTGTGTGTGTGTGTGTGTGTGTGTGTGAGTGTGTAATTTTGTGTGTAATTGTGTGTGGAATTATGTGTGGGTTTATTATGAACTGAAAGGTAGGTGGCTTGTGCGTTTAAGGTAAGTCTCAGTGGTCCTTGGCTGCCCACACCTTCTTGTGACCTGACCAACCTCCTGGGATTTACCGCACTTACAGTGTGTGTGTGTGTGTGTGTGTGTGTGTGTGTGTGTGTGTGTGTGTGTGTGTGTGTGTGTGTGTGTGTGTGTATGTGGGTGTGTGTATGTGTGTGTGTGTGTGTGTGGGGGGGGTGTATGTGGGTGTGTGTGTGTGTATATGTGTGTGTGTGTGTGTGTGTGTGTGTGTGTGTGTGTGTGTGTGTGTGTGTGTGTGTGTGTGTGTGTGTGTAATTATGTGTCGAATTATGTGTGGGTTTATTATGTGTCTGAAAAGTAGGTGGCTTGTGCTTGGAGTGTAATGTAGATTCTCAGTTGTCCTTGTGTCCACAACCTATGTGACCTGACTCCCTTGCAGTGTTGCCTATATCACCTGCTTATAGTGACTTAATCGCCTTGTTCAATGGATTACCATTTGCTAAACCTTATTGAATACTTGAGTGCCTATTCTTTATCGTGCTATGAGAGTTAGACCATTCACATTCAGCTTGGCGGTTAAATTGGAACCTGGACCCCACACCCAAACAACCACTCATAGGTGATACAGTACTTGTATTGCAGCTGTAGCAGTGTAGATTGTCCAGGTCGATGTGACGTCCTGGATAGATCCAGCTCGATGTACGTCCTGGCTAGATCCACCTCAATTTCTTCTCGTTAATAATGTACCCTGTTCACTGTATTTCTTTCACTGGTCACACTATTGTTTCACTTTATTAAAATCTTGGGTGACACTTGGCAACGCCGCCTTCACACTAGCCTGCGCCACAACGCTTTTATTTTCCAGATCACTTTCAAAATTGTGGCTCTCCCCACACTTGTGTGGCTCAGGCAATTAAAAAAAACACTTCTAGGATTGTTGACTACCCTGACACACTTAGCAACCCTTGCAGAACACTTGTAGCCCTCAAAAACACTTAAATCCCCGGAGCACCGACGGCGTGACTAGCCTGCTCGCTGTCCCTATGTGTGTGTGTGTGTGTGTGTGTGTGTTTATGTGTGTGTGTGTATGAATTTGTATGTGTGTGTGTGTGTGAGAGAGAGAGACTCAGCAATCAACATTTGCACCAATAACTCACTACAGTTGTGACCGGGTGTGGAAGTGTGAATTGCTCATTACTCTAAAATTTGTTCATGATTGCAGCCATGTATAAACGTAAATAACCATTCTTACAGTATTCATTACCTTTGTAACTTGTGAGTTCATTACCTTTGTAACTTGTGAGTTCATTACCTTGTACCTAGTTCAGCCATCAAAACTTTGGAGCCCGGTCCCTGGACCCATTGTGTACCTCTGTAACCACTGAATAACCAGAATAACCACTTAGTGAGAAGTCACGAAAGTGCTTGGAATTTCTCTATTTTTTATGTCACCTTGGTTGTTTAACATATTTATAGATGGGGTTGTAAAAGAAGTAAATGCTAGGGTGTTGGGGAGAGGGGTGAGATTAAATTATGGGGAATCAAATACAAAATGGGAGTTGACACAGTTACTTTTTGCTGATGATACTGTGCTTATGGGAGAGTCTAAAGAAAAGTTGCAAAGGTTAGTGGACAAGTTTCGGAGGGTGTGTAAAGGTAGAAAGTTGAAAGTGAACATAGATAAGAGTAAGGTGATGAGGGTATCAAATGATTTAGATAAAGAAAAAATGGATATCACATTGGAGAGAGGGAGTATTCAAGAAGTGAATGCCTCAAATGATGTAGTGGAAGTTTTAGCAGTAAAGGTCGAGAACCAAAACCTAGTCATTGTGGTAGTCTACAAGCCTCCGGATGCAACATCCCAGCAATTCCAGGAACAGCTGTTAAAAATTGATCACTGTCTGGAAAATCTTCCAGCGCGCATAACGGAGATAAAACACCTCAATTACTGGGAGCGCTTGAGGTTTCTAAACCTGTATTCCCTGGAACGCAGGAGGGAGAGATACATGATTATATACACCTGGAAAATCCTAGAGGGACTAGTACCGAACTTGCACACGAAAATCACTCACTACGAAAGCAAAAGACTTGGCAGACGATGCACCATCCCCCCAATGAAAAGCAGGGGTGTCACTAGCACGTTAAGAGACCATACAATAAGTGTCAGGGGCCCGAGACTGTTCAACTGCCTCCCAGCACACATAAGGGGGATTACCAACAGACCCCTGGCAGTCTTCAAGCTGGCACTGGACAAGCACCTAAAGTCAGTTCCTGATCAGCCGGGCTGTGGCTCGTACGTTGGTTTGCGTGCAGCCAGCAGCAACAGCCTGGTTGATCAGGCGCTGATCCACCAGGAGGCCTGGTCACAGACCGGGCCGCGGGGGCGTTGACCCCCGAAACTCTCTCCAGGTAAACTCCAGGTAAACTCCTACACCCAACATCTTGCTCCTGGGGGATTTCAACTTAAGGCACCTAAAATGGAGGAATATAACAAATAATATTGTTGCAGTGATAACACCAGGAGGCAGCTCTGATGAAAACTCACACTCACACGAGCTTTTAAATCTCTGCACAAAATTCAGTTTAAACCAGCAAATAATAGAGCCTACTAGACTGGAGAATACACTAGACCTCATCTTCACTAACAATGATGATCTGATAAGAAATGTCACCATATCAAAAACAATATACTCAGATCACAACATTATTGAGGTTTAGACATGTATGCGCAGAGCCCCAGACCGACATAATGAGATTAATCACGAGGGAGCATTCACCAAATTCAACTTCAATAACAAAAACATAAAGTGGGACCAAGTAAACCAAGTCCTAACCGATATAAGCTGGGAAGATATACTAAGCAACACAGACCCCAACTTATGCCTAGAACAGATTAACTTGGTGGCACTCGATGTATGCACAAGGCTTATTCCTCTAAGAAAAAGGAGGAGTAGATGTAAAATAGAAAGAGACAGGCGCTCCCTTTACAGGCGACGGAAAAGAATAACAGAGCGGCTAAAAGAGGTCAATATATCTGAAATGCGTAGGGAGACACTGGTCAGAGAAATAGCAAGCATCGAACTTAAGCTAAAGGAATCTTATAGGAGTCAGGAATCGCGGGAAGAACTAAAACCCATAAATGAAATCGAAAGACACCCAAAGTATTTCTTCTCCTATGCCAAATCAAAGTCGAGAACAACGTCCAGTATTGGGCCCCTACTTAAACAAGATGGGTCCTACACAGATGACAGCAAGGAAATGAGTGAGCTACTCAAGTCCCAATATGACTCAGTTTTTAGCAAGCCGCTAACCAGACTGAGAGTCGAAGATCAAAATGAATTTTTTATGAGAGAGACACAGAATTTGGTTAACACAAGCCTATCCGATGTTATCTTGACGCCAAATGACTTCGAACAGGCGATAAATGACATGCCCATGCACTCTGCCCCAGGGCCAGACTCATGGAACTCCGTGTTCATCAAGAACTGCAAGAAGCCCCTATCACGAGCCTTTACCATCCTATGGAAAGGGAGCATGGACACGGGGGTCGTCCCACAGTTACTAAAAACAACAGACATAGCCCCACTCCACAAAGGGGGCAGTAAAGCAACAGCAAAGAACTACAGACCGATAGCACTAACATCCCATATCATAAAAATCTTTGAAAGGGTCCTAAGAAGCAAGATCACCACCCATCTAGAAACCCATCAGTTACACAACCCAGGGCAACATGGGTTTAGAACAGGTCGCTCCTGTCTGTCTCAACTATTGGATCACTACGACAAGGTCCTAGATGCACTAGAAGACAAAAAGAATGCAGATGTAATATATACAGACTTTGCAAAAGCCTTCGACAAGTGTGACCATGGCGTAATAGCGCACAAAATGCGTGCTAAAGGAATAACAGGAAAAGTCGGTCGATGGATCTATAATTTCCTCACTAACAGAACACAGAGAGTAGTAGTCAACAGAGTAAAGTCCGAGGCAGCTACGGTGAAAAGCTCTGTTCCACAAGGCACAGTACTCGCTCCCATCTTGTTCCTCATCCTCATATCCGACATAGACAAGGATGCCAGCCACAGAACCGTGTCTTCCTTTGCAGATGACACCCGAATCTGCATGACAGTGTCTTCCATTGCAGACACTGCAACGCTCCAGGCGGACATCAACCAAATCTTTCAGTGGGCTGCAGAAAACAATATGAAGTTCAACGATGAGAAATTTCAATTACTCAGATATGGTAAACATGAGGAAATTAAATCTTCATCAGAGTACAAAACAAATTCTGGCGAAACACCAACGTCAAAGACCTGGGAGTGATCATGTCGGAGGATCTCACCTTCAAGGACCATAACATTGTATCAATCGCATCTGCTAGAAAAATGACAGGATGGATAATGAGAACCTTCAAAACTAGGGAGGCCAAGCCCATGATGACACTCTTCAGGTCACTTGTTCTATCTAGGCTGGAATATTGCTGCACACTAACATCACCTTTCAAGGCAGGTGAAATTGCCGACCTAGAAAATGTACAGAGAACTTTCACGGCGCGCATAACGGAGATAAAACACCTCAATTATTGGGAGCGCTTGAGGTTCCTAAACCTGTATTCCCTGGAACGCAGGAGGGAGAGATACATGATTATATACACCTGGAAAATCCTAGAGGGACTAGTACCGAACTTGCACACGAAAATCACTCACTACGAAAGCAAAAGACTTGGCAGACGATGCACCATCCCCCCAATGAAAAGCAGGGGTGTCACTAGCACGTTAAGAGACCATACAATAAGTGTCAGGGGCCCGAGACTGTTCAACTGCCTCCCAGCACACATAAGGGGGATTACCAACAGACCCCTGGCAGTCTTCAAGCTGGCACTGGACAAGCACCTAAAGTCAGTTCCGGATCAGCCGGGCTGTGGCTCGTACGTTGGTTTGCGTGCAGCCAGCAGCAACAGCCTGGTAGATCAGGCTCTGATCCACCAGGAGGCCTGGTCACAGACCGGGCCGCGGGGGCGTTGACCCCCGGAACTCTCTCCAGGTAACTCCAGGTAAACATCGTCTTCACATCTCTACTGTTCCTGCCTACTTTCTGTATTCGACTGAAGAAGCCTACTGTGTAGGCGAAACGTTTCGGAATAAAGTTGCCTAACTGTTGCCTATGTGTCTTACCTACCAACTAGTACCAAACTTACACTTGAAAATCACTTCCTATGAAAGCAAAAGACTCGGCAGACGATCAGGGCCGGATTTATGAGGGGGCAACTGCCCTGGGCCTCCCTGCCAGAGGGACTCCCAGACGAAGGACTTATAACAAAATGTAATAATAAAAAAAATAGTTTAATTAATTAACTGAAATAGTGTGTGGGGGCATTAGAAAATAAAGGGTGTCCCCCTTCTATCTTTGGTTAGCGTCAGCTTAGAGGTGAATGACCAGACCTCCCCTCAGGGGAGGTTCCTTGACTCTGGTGAGGGGCTCTTGATCTAGGGAATTGGATTTGTGCTCCGGTTCCCTGCAGTGAGCCTGAATACCTTCCATCACCCCCACAGGCGTTGTATAACCCTATGTGTTTATCGCTCCCACGTGATTATAATAATCTTCCCCGGACCCACAAGACAATGCTCGATACGACGTGAGCTGACAGTGACCCTATACACTAAGAGGAAGAAGGTAAGCAAATCAGTAAGTTTATATAGATACAAGTACACACAAATATAGTTACACAAGTTATGCCTAGGCACGCTAGTGGCTTTCTTTGTAATTAATATTTTATAATATGTAAACCACACATTATAAGCTTTGCAAGGATAACCCAAAATAGTCAAAGTGACTTATTTCCATTGGGGGTCCTTGTTATATTTTATTGTTTAATCTATAGTAAGTTTGTTTAGGTACAAGTACACATAAATACAGTTACATAAATTAGCATATGTGTAATCACCTAGGATAACCCAAAATGGCTAGACAAAGTGATTTATTTCCATTGCTGTCCATGTCGCATAGTGATATGGACCGTCACTGACACATTCTGCCTTCCCTCAGAGAATTTCACCTATCTGTTGCTGTCTTGCAACATTGCATAACTCCTGACGACGCACGAGAGTGCGAAAGATCTTGAGCTAAAGACTTCCATCCCCATGTGGCTTGTTCTGCATTGTTAAGATTGCCTGTTTGAAATCATATTGCAATGCCCATAGTGCTCTACATACAAGGGGCTTTTGGCATTTAAACCCAACTACTATAATATCCTTGTACAACTATGTATCATGTCCAAATAAAAATTATTATTTTGGCAAGGGCCTGGGTTCGATTCCCAGCCAGAGTAGAAACATTTGGCGTGTTTCTTTCTACCTGTTGTCTATGTTTCCCATCAGTAAAATGGGAACCTGGGTGTTAGTGGACTGGTGTGGGTCGCATCCTGGGACACTGACCTAATTTGCCCGACATGCGGAGCATAAGAAGGGGCTTTCTGTATAGTAGTATGTCATTGTTGTCAGCTAGGCTTGTATACCTTGTACATGTACTTGTAGTAAATAAAGATATTATTATGTTAGTATTTGTAAGTCACAGGAAACTGGGCTTAATAAAACCTACACTTTGGTAGTCCTTAACAACCCCAACAAGAGCCAGCCTGTCAGCTTGTTGTTATTGATGTTATACAAACATATTTCTGTCAGTGGCCTTATAAACCCCAGTAACAACAATTAAAAACACATTTACTGAGAAATAGTACCCAGCGTCTGCTTTATTACATAGGAATAGATGGACTTTGATGTATTGTCACAGTAATTAACTGTTTACTTAAATTTATTTACAGGCATTGTTGAATCACATCAGTGACTACAATGGCTGGTGTTTCATTGGTTGTGATTGTTGTAGTAGCATCACTTGTGGCAACAACTTTGAGCTTAACTTGCCCTCTAGTTCTCAGAACTAATGCTCAGGTGGAACGGCAGTTATTAAATGAAGGCTTTCACAGGTGATTATGCCTATTTTTTCACAAACTTCTCAACATTACAACTGCCATTTTTGTTTCCTTTTTTTATTATTGTGATTTTCCTCTTTATAAAATCATTTGTTGATATATCTATTACTATGTAAAGTTTTTAGCGGTCTAAAAATATTTTTGATTCGTCCTTTTGTCAGAGACTTGGAGACTACAGTATTTTTATCATCACCAGAGGACCTGCAGTCATGTGTAGTGCTCATTAAAGAAATCTTCCCTTCTGGCTCTTACGTTGACCCCAACCAGCTTCGTTTCCTCAAATCTCTTGGAGGTCCTGATTTTTATGTTCCACAGGTAACTATATTTCCACAAGTGTTTTGTTAATAATAGACTGAACCTGCCATACATTAGTTTCTACTGCTACCCTTACTGCTTCTATCACCATTATTTCTATTATCTCTCACAAAGCAATCAAGTCTTATTTATTCTTTAGCAAGTTATCACATATCAATTTAGACTTTTTATTTTCTCTTAAAATGCTTTTTCTTTTCTCATTGGAGTATAAAACAAATTCCAACCACACAGTAGAGTGAAAAACTAATGTAAAAGACCTGAGAGTGATCATGTGAAGAACCATAACATTGTATCAATCGCATCTGCTAGAAAAATGACAGGATGGATAATGAGAACCTTCAAAACTAGGGATGCCAAGCCCATGATGACACTCTTCGGGTCACTTGTTCTATCTAGGCTGGAATATTGCTGCACACTAACAGCACTTTTCAAGGCAGGTGAAATTGCTGACCTAGAAAATGTACAGAGAACCTTCATGGCACAAACAACTGTGATAAAACGCCTTGGTTACTGGGAACGCTTAAAGTTCCTCAACCTGTACTCCCTAGAACACAAGTGGGAGAGATACATGATTATATACACGTGGAAAATCCTAGAGGGATTAGTACCAAACTTGCACACAAAAATGATTCCCTAAGAAAGCAAAAGACTCAGCAGACGATGCAATGTCCCCCAATGAAAGGCAAGGGTGCCACTAGCACGATAAGAGACAACACAGTAAGTGTGAGGGGCCCAAGACTGTTCAACTGTCTCCCAGCATACATAAGGAGAATTACCAATAGACCCCTGGCTCTCTTCAAGTAGGCACTGGACAGGCGCCTAACGTCAGTACCTGACCAGCCGGGCTGTGAGTTGTATGTTGAACTGCGTGTGGCTAGCCGTAATAGCCTGATTGATCAGGCCCTGGTCCACCATGAGGCCTGGTCACAGACTGGGCCATGGGGGCATTGACCCCCAGCACTCTCTTCAGGTATACTGTATTCTTCTATTGTATCATGAGATCAGGTAGTTATTAGTGACTATTTTGCTACTGTATTTTTGATGAATGGTTTTGAAAACCGACAAGTTGAAGAATTGAGACACTTATGCAACACATGTGTTGCATAAGTGTCTACTGTATTTTAAAATAGGCTGAGGAATACACAAGCATGGAAAGGAAAATTTAAAATTTTTTGCTTTGTGTAAGCAGGAAGGGGTAGAAACTGTGACAAGAAACCTTATCAGTATGGAGTCTTACACCTGCCAGTAAGAGACAAGCAGAGTGGCAAGGACTCAGCCTGTATAAGGTGCCGCTGGCCAGTTAGAGGCAGGCAGGGTAGTTTGGAGTCAGCTTG
Source organism: Cherax quadricarinatus (assembly GCF_038502225.1). Classification (NCBI taxonomy): domain Eukaryota; kingdom Metazoa; phylum Arthropoda; class Malacostraca; order Decapoda; family Parastacidae; genus Cherax; species Cherax quadricarinatus. Next base: position 2,337,716 of record NC_091363.1, read on the forward strand.
TATAGGTTACTATGAGTCAGTAGAATTGTTGATATATAAGCTTTGCTTATATATCAACATGTTATATGCAAAAAGATGCCAATTTTCTGAGTGTAGAGAGGTATTTTTCTGTGCTGGCCAAGAATAGGGCTAAGGAAAAGTAACAACAGTGAAATGAAAGATTTTAGATACACATATATATTACTTGTGCAATAATTCTCTTTTATCTGAATATATGTTGTTGATAGTGGCCCACTAAGTTTAAATATACCTTGGAATGTGTAACTGTTTTGAATAATAATTAAAATATCATTAAAATTATTTGTGAGTTTTCTCTTATTTATATCATAAATAAAACATACATATGTATCTTCCCTAAGTGTTTAAGATCAAGTTGTTGCTCTGTCCAGTCTTAACTGTTGAAAACTGAGAAGATAGTATAATGTCTTATAGACAGAAACTTGCGTATTTCAAAACTAATTGTAGCCGAATATAATAATAATTTGTGAATACGTTCACACAGCTATTCTCAGGAACTATATATGAATAATTGATGAATCTTTAAAACAGGTTATCAATGTTGAGACCCCAGAGCACCTGTCACCTCGAATTCTTGCTTATTTTTATATGCTGCCAAGGCCATTCAGTGATGGGAGATGGGTGGTGAACATGACTGTCCCTGTCCACCTCCGCTATCACAGGTAGGTATGATGGAATGCAGTATAATTAGTGCTGTTCTGTGAATAAAATGGGAAGATATTGCAGAGAGCTGTGTAAGGCTTGTGCAAAACACCATAGACTGAGAAAAATCGTGAGATGATCACATTTATGTTATTACCAAGATTGGATAGCTTGATTAGTCATTTTAAACCCTAGTGGAGAACTACCAATGTGGTACCAAAAAAAAAAAAAATAGCAAAAGCATACCATAGCTGCTACATTTTTTAGTACACGTACCTTGGTTGTGTCATTGTATTTTATATGCACAAAGAATTGTCATGATTCCAGGGCTCGAAGTGGAGAGTCATACCCACTAGAAGTGGCAGTAAGACTTCAACACCCGGCTGTGTTTCTCCAGTGTGAAGACATAGGAGGAGATGCATGCAGGCCTTTGGTCCACTTGGAGCCATGCCCTCCTAATGGCATGCAGCAATGCGAGTGGCTTCCTGTACACACCTTCAGTGTAAGTTTCTAACCTGTATTTAGCTTTCTGATTCTGTGTAGTGGTCTCTCTCTCTCTCCCTCTCTCTTTTTTTCTCTCTCTTTTTTTTTCTCCTCCTCCCCCTTGGGCTAAACTCAAAAGGGTCCATGACCACAAGAGAAAAAATCCTAGGCAGCCCTGTCTTGGTATTCCTGTATGGCATCTTTGAAGCATGATTCCTCTGTGTGTTCAAATTATTTTCCCTTTCCAGAATGCTAGTTGGATTCCCATCAGCATAGTTCTTCTATCTCTTCTCGCAGTATTATAGTTGCTTCTCACATTTACAAACTGCTACAGTTTTTCTTATTTAATAAAGAACAAAATATAAGTTGTAAATATGGTGAAAGAATTCATGCACACAAATTATTCAAGAATTTATTTACAATAAGTAATGGAATACAAAGACATGTTAAAATCATATACATTGATTTGATTGAAAAAATTATGGTATGATGTAGAGTGAAAAAGAATAATCACTTAAGTGGTTGCTTGAATTGGTTTTATAATGAATAAAGTATTGTTTATGCATTTGTGTATAACAGGATGATGTTATAAAGGTTAAATGTTTAATTCATCACTGATTAGAATATGCCATATATACTGTAATTGTTATATGTTTCATATTTCTATACTTTGACCATCACTTTTGCTTCACTTATAAGTAAATACATGCAGTGTTATGTTAAGTACTCAAATACAATATTTAAAAAATGAAATTACTGTAATGTACAACATTTATGCTTAACACATTAATTACAATTTTTTTAGAATAACTTTGTTTTAATTTTTGTTATAATGGGTAGATTCTTTCATTTGGTACTGTGTTGTACAGACAAGTGAGGCAGTGCTGGGTGTGGTACCAGTAGGCAACACAGACCTGCTGGACACAGTGCTCCTCACCACCACCTGCATCACTGCTGGAGCAATGCTACTCATCCTTGCAACACTCAGGAAAAAATAAATCTAGGCATAAGAAAAAATCAAGAAAAAATAAATCTAGACAGGAATATTGGAAGGTCTATAACAAACATGAATGAAACTAAACTAGTCAAATTTCTAAACGAGTATGATAATGCTGGAATTGTAAACACTGTTGAGCCTAGTCACGGTTGTAACCTCAAAACCCAATTGACCCATGGATTTAGTGCCTTTGCAATGACAGTGATTATGTATGAGTGATGGTGAAAAGTGTTGAATGATGGTGAAAGTATTTTTCTTTCTTTTTGGGTCACCCTTCCTCGATGGGAAATGGCAAGTGTGCTAAGAAAAAAAATGTAAATATAATATGAAGATGCACTTTCTTACATCACTGTAAATAAGATTTGTTTATTATGCATTTAAGCAATATATAAGTGGCTTATATAATATAACAGTCTTTTGTCTAAATGTGAGTACAGTTTATAATAGCAGAACCTATAAAGAAATTTCTTGAATATATTATGATATTAAAAGTTTTTGAAAACTGTAGACTTTGGGAACTTCAAATTAATTTCATTGATGATATATGACATGACATATATGACATATTTGGAAATTCTTGTGTCATGCATGCGTGTATATGTGACATGACATTAAGCTAAGTTTTATGATCTATAATTCAGTCCTCTGTGATCTTACATTAATGAACTTACATAAAGTTCAAGCAGTACTCCTTGACACTGGAATCTAGAAAAAAACTAATCTTGAGTAATTAAATACATATCCAACTATATGAATATCAAAATGAATGGCAAAAACAGTTGGTAGGAAAAATAAATGAAAAAATTTCTAGGCTTAATCCAGATGGACTAGAAAATAAAATTTAATACAGTGGACCCCCGCTTAACGATCACCTCCAAATGCGACCAATTATGTAAGTGTATTTATGTAAGTGCGTTTGTACGTGTATGTTTGGGGGTCTGAAATGGACTAATCTACTTCACAATATTCCTTATGGGAAAAAATTCGGTCAGTACTGGCACCTGAACGTACTACTGGAATGAAAAAAGTTCGTTAACCGGGGGTCAACTGTACTCATATCCAACACAATGCATACTTTTAAATGTCCACTATTATGTACCTACCTCAACTCTGTTTATACTGCACTTTTACTGATCCATGTCTCATGTGATGTGTGTACTTGGATCAGCAACTACAACCACCTTAAATCAGTCATCATTCAACAAAAGGTAGCCATGGGAGTTATTTGAAAAGTTAGCGGTAGACAGCATATACCACCTCTATTCAAAGTCTTAAATTTACTAAATATATAAACCATTCATGCATTCTGCTACTCACTTTACATCTTCAGGACAATAAACAATAATATCAATACACAATTAAGATTCTTCCTAGAGAGAGCTGCAACAGAACCCACAGGTGTCAAACAAGAAATGAATTCCTATTTGATATTTCATGTTTATAATGGAGTCTGAGTAAATGCTGTGAAAATTAAAGGACCCAAAATCTGGAATGGTCTACCAAATAGGAATGGAGGCAAAAACCATTTGCCTCCACTCCTATCTAACACGCACATGCCTGCTGGATGTCCAAGCCCCTCACACACAAGACCTTTACCCCATCTCTTCAACCTTTCCTAGGGTAACCCCTACCCCACCTTCCCTTCACTGCAGATTTATACACCCTCCAGGTCATCCTATTTTGCTCCATCCTCTGTAAATATCCAAACCACCTCAATAAAAAACTACAGTGGTACCTCGAGTTACGAACTTAATTCGTTCCAGAAGGCTGTTCAAGGGCCGATAGCGAACGAATTTGTTCCCATAAGGAATAATGTAAATTAGATTAGTCTGTTTCAGACCCCCAAAAATACACTTACACAAGCACCTACAAAAATACACTTACATAATTGTTCAAGTTGGGAGCTGTTCGAAACTCGAGGTACCACTGTGTATACACGTATATATACACACACAGTATATGCATACATGTATATATATGTATATGATAAATGTGTTCATTAGCTCAAGTATTGCCATGTGAAATACTTTTCATTTGTATATGGTAATATGTATTTATGTATATTTATGCGTAATAAAATGTTGTTATTACTCCTAGTTTGTCTACCCAAAATATTTTACATAAGGTTTTCCATGTAAGACATCTTTGTAATAACTGCATCTTATTGGAAAATTAATTGTAGTATTTTGATTATGGTTTTGATTTTTATTATTATAATTAATTATTAGTGTATTTTTATTCCTCAGGTAGGCTGTTCCTTCAGATCTAACTGCTTACTCTCCCCTTCCACCATGTCAACAGAATAAGTGTGTGTGTGTGTGTGTGTGTGTGTGTATACACATGCTCACCTATTTGTGGTTGCAGGTGTCAATTAGCAGATCTGTGTGTGTGCACATGTGGGCATGTGGATACGTACTTACCCAACTATGGTTGCAGGGGTCGATTCATAGCTTCTAGCCCCAACTCTTTGCTGGTCGCTACTAGGTCCACACACTCCCTTCTCTATGAGCTTTATCAGACCTCTTCTTAAAGCTATGAATGGATCCTGCCTCCACTACATCACTCTCCAGATTGTTCCACTACCTGACAACTCTGCTACTGAAGAAATACTTCCTAATATCCTTGTGACTCCTCTGAGCTTTTAACTTCCAAATGTGACCCCTTGTTGCTGTGTCCCATCTCTGAAACATTGTCGCTGTCCACCTCATCAAATCCTCTCGGTATTTCATGTTATTGTGCACATATAAGTACGATAAGGCACCTAAATTACCAGGAACAGTTGAAGGTCCTTGATCTGTATTTCCTGGAATGCAGGCGAGAGAGAGATGCATGATAATATACACTTGGAAGGTCCTGGAGGGATTGGTAACAAACCGGCACACAAAAATCACTCCCTATGAAAGCAAAAAAACTCTGCAGGAAATGCAATAATTCCCCGATGAAAAGCAGGGGCGCCACGAGTACGTTGAGAGAAAACACAGTGTCTGGGGACCAAGACTGTTCAACTGCCTCCCAGCATACATAAGGGGGATTACCAATAGACCCCTGGCTGTCTTTAAGAAGGCACTGGACAGGTACCTAAAGTCAGTACCTGACCAACCGGGCTGTGGTTACTGCTGGCATGCGGCCAGCAGTAACAGCCTGGTTGATCAGACCCTAATCCACCATAAGGAATGGTCTCAGAGCCGCAGGGGCGTTGACCTCCGAAACACTCTCTAGGTAAACTCCAGGTATGCCCTCCAGTGTCAGCCTGATTTCCCTTAACCTCTCCTTATAGGGCATACCCCTTGGTTCTGGGACTAGTCTTGTTGCAAATCTTTGCACATTCTCTTAAATGACGTGCTTGACCAGGGGTGGGTTCCATTCTGGTGATGTGTACTCCAGTATGGGCCTGATATACACAGTGTCTTGAATGATTCCTTACATAGATGTCGAAACAGCCAGGCACCCATGTGCTTCGGCTGTTATTTGGCTGATGTGCACCTCAAGAGATGTGCTCGGTATGAAACCTCTTTCACATACATTAACTATTCTAGAGGAGGAGGAGGAGCATGGACACAGGGGTCATATCACAGTCACTAAAAACAACAGATATAGCCCCACTCCACAAGGGTGGCAGTAAAGCGAAGAACTACAGACTGATTATACTAACATCCCACATAAAAATCTTTGAAAGGGTTCTTAGAAGAAAGATCTTCAACCATTTGGATACCCATCAGTTGCACAACTCAAGGCAATGCAAGTTTAGAGCAGGTCGCTTCTGCCTGTCCCAACTACTGGATCACTATGACATGGTATTGGATGCACTGGAGAACAATCAAAATACAGATATAGTATTCACAGACTTTGCAAAAGCCTTCAACAAGTGAAATTATGGCACAACTGCAAACAAAATACAAAAAGGAATAACAGAAAAAGTAGGTAGGTGGATCAATAACTCCCTAACAAACAGAACAGAGTACAGTGGACCCCCGGTTAACGATATTTTTTCACTCCAGAAGTATGTTCAGGTGCCAGTACTGACCGAATTTGTTCCCATAAGGAATATTGTGAAGTAGATTAGTCCATTTCAGAGCCCCAAACATACACGTACAAACGCACTTACATAAATACACTTACATAATTGGTCGCATTCGGAGGTGATCATTATGCGGGGGTCCACTGTAATAGTAAACAGAGTAAAGTCAGATCCGGCTACAGTGAAATGCTCTGTTCCACAAGGTACAATACTCGCCCCCATCCTTTTCTTCATCCTCATATCTGACATAGACAGATGTAAGCCACAGCACTGTGTCGTCCTCTGCTGATAATACCAGAATTTGCATGACAGTGTTATCCATCGAGAACACTGCAAATCTCCAGGCGGACATTTACCAAGTCTTTAAATGGGTGTCAGAAAACAATATGAAGTTCAGTAAAGACAAATTTCAATTACTCTGCTATAGAAAACTCGAGGAAATAAAAGCTATCAGAGTATAAAACAAATTCCAATCACACAATAGTGAAAAACTGATGTGAAGGACCTGGGGGTGGTAATGTCAAAGAATCTCATGTTCAGAGATGACAATGTATCTACCACATCTGCTAGGATGGATAATGAGAACATTCAAAACGTCCCCTTTCAGGGCAAGTGAAATTGTAGACCTGGAGAGTGCTGGGAATGGTTGAAGGCTCTTGACCCCTCAAGGAAGGTTCCTTGATGTTGGTGAGGGGCTCTTGATTTAGGGAATTGGATCTGTGCTCCAGTTCCCCAAATTAAGCCTGAATGCCTTCCACATCCCCCCCCAGGCGCTGTATAATCCTCCGGGTTTAGCGCTTCCCCCTTGATTGTAATAATAAAAATGAAGGCTCTTGACCTGTACTCCTTGGAATGCAGGTAAGAAAGATGTGATAATATACACTTGGAAAATAATAAAGTCCCAAATCTACACAACAGAATCACTCCCTATGAAAGCAAAAGACTAGGCAGGCAGTGAAATATCCCTCCCCCCCAATGAAGAGCAGGGGTGCCATGAGTATGCAAAGAGAAAAACTAAGTGTTAGGGCCCAAGACTGTTCAACTGCCTCCCAGCATACATAAGGGGGTTACCAATAGACCCCTAGCTGTTTTCAAGTGGAAGCTGGACAGCAGTAACAGCCTGGTTGATCAGGCCCTAATCCACCACAAGGCCTGGTCATGGACCGGGCTGTGGGGGAGTTGACCCTCCAGGTATGATGCCCACCCCAAGATCCTTTTCTTTAAGTGAGTTTTGCAGGCTTTGACCTCCTAAGCTTTACTCGCTCTGCAGTCTTCTTTGCCATTCCCCAGACTTTGTGACTGCACTAGCTGGGGTTAACTCCAGGAGCCATTTGTCAGACCAGGCTTGCAGGCTGTCCAGATCCTGTAGGCTTATCTGATTCTTGCCCACTTGTATTCTCCTCATTAGTTTCACATCATTTACGAACAAGGACACCTCTGATTCTATCCCTTCTGTCAAGCCATTTACATACTAGAACCAGCACTGGACCTAGGAATGACCTTGTGGAACCCCACTTGAATGTTACATTCGCCCCCTCCGACACCTTGTCACATGCCAGCACCCTTTGTTTCCTTCCTGTTAGGTATTCCCTGATCCATTGCAGTACTTTCCCTGCTATTCCAGTCTGCTCTTCTAGCTTATTAACCAGTCTCTTGTGTGGTACTCTATCGAAAGCCTTCTTACAATCCAAAAAGATGCAGTCTACCCATCCCTCTCTTTCCTGTCTTACTTCTGTTACCTTATCACAGAACTCTCAGTAAGTTTGTGATGCAGGCTTTTCCTTCCCTGAAGCTGTGCTGTTGTCATTTATGAGCCATTTCCTTTCTAGGTGCTCCACCACTCTTCTGATAATATTCACCATAACGTTACATACTATACATGTTAGCAACACAGGTCTGTAGTTTAGTGCTGCCTGTCTGTCTCCTGGGACTACATTTGCTGACTTCCACACCTCAAGCAGTTGCCCTGTTTCAGTAGATTTATTGAAGATTATTGTTAGTAGCACATATAGCATCTCTCCTCCCTCTCTCAGGACCCACGGAGGGATGTTATCTGAGCCCACCACCTTCGAGGTATCTAGTTCACCTAGCGGTTTTCTCACCTCCACCTCAGTTGTGCACAGTATGTCCAGCACTTGCTTGTGCACTCTACTACCTCAGTTTGCTGGAAGCTTCTCTGTCTCCACTGTGAATGTCTCCCTGAATCTTCAGATGAGCTCTTGACATACTTCCTGGTCACTCCCTGTGAGCTCCCCTCCTTCCTTCCTCAGCCTGATTACCTGATCCTTGACTGTTATTTTCCTCCTGGTGTCTCTGTGTAACAATTTTGGGTGAGATTTGGCTTTTGATGCTATGTCATTCTCGTATTGTCGCTGGACCTCTCTCCTTATCCATGCATATTCATTTCTGGCTCTGGCTCAACTCCGTTCTTCTGAGTCCTTTGTCTTATATCATTTTTCCATGCTCTAGCACACCTGGCTTTGGCCTCTCCACACCTCTGGGTAAACTATGGGCTCACTCTGATCTTCCCATTGTTTCTGTTGCCCCTTGGCATTAACTTCTCTGTCTCCCTGCACTTTGTGGTCACATATTCCATCATTTTGTTTACTGTTTTCCCCTCTAGCTCTTTTACCCACTGCATCTTATGCAAGAACAGGGGCGTTTCTACAGCAAGCACTGAAATTGCACCCCTGTCCAGACATTTGATACCCATCTTTTAGATAACTATCATAAAATCAGCTCAAAAAATACAAGTCAAACTTGTTAATCTTTTAATTAATAATTTATGGCACTACATGAAAGTTATGACTGCACCTTCCTTGCTTTCACTGATGCAAATTGGTTTATGGAATATTGAAGTTAAAAGACATCAGAGACGAAAGAAAGGAATAGATGATGAGAACTCGAGAGATGCTGGGTTAACAGTCAAGGAGGAAATGAAGTCATTCAGTGTCCTCGATGGATAACACTCATGCAAATTTTGGTATCATTAGCAAATGAAGATATTGTGCTGTGACTTACAGCTCTCTCTATGTCAGATATGAGGATGAGGACAAGGATGGGAGCGAGTACTGTATCTTGTGAAACACACCCCTCAAGGAAGGTTCCTTGATGTTGGTGAGGGGCTCTTGATTTAGGGAATTGGATCTGTGCTCCAGTTCCCCGAATTAAGCCTGAATGCCTTCCACATCCCCCCCCCAGGCGCTGTATAATCCCCCTTGATTATAATAATAATAATTGTGAAACACAGCTTTTCACTGTAGCCACCTCTGACTTTCTCCTGAAGGGAGGTTCCTTGACGCTGGTGAGGGGCTCTTGATCTGGGGACTTGGATCTGTGCTCCAGTTCCCTGAACTGAGCCTGAATGCCTCCCATCCCCCCACATGCGCTGTATAATCCTACAGGTTTAGCGCTCCCCATGATTATAATAATAACCTCTGACTACTCTGTTTACTATTACTTTTTGTGTTCTGTTTATTTGGGAGTTACAAATCCATCTACCCACTTTTCCTGTTATTACTTTATCACGCATTTTGTGTGCTATTACACCATTGCCACACTTGTCAAAGGCTTTTCCAAAGTCTTTGTATACTACATCTGCATTTTGTTTGTCCTCCAGTGCATCCAGGGCCTTGTCATAGTGGTCCAGCAGTTCGGACAGACAGGAGCGACCTGCTCTCAGCCCATGCTGCCCTGGGTTGTGTGACTAATGGGTATCCAAGTGGTTGGAGATCTTGCTTCTTAGAACCCTTTCAAAGATTTTTATAATGTGGGACGTTGGTGCTATCGGCCTGTAATTCTTTGCAACTGCTTTACTGCCACCTTTGTGGAGTGGGGCTATATCTGTTGTTTTTAGTGACTGTGGGATGACCCCTGTGTCCATGCTCCCTCTCCATAGAATGCTAAAGGCATGTGAAAGGGGTTTCTTGTAGTTCCTGATGAATACAGAGTTCCACGAGTCTGGGCCTTGGGCAGAGTGCATGGGCATGTCATTTATTTTTTTAAAGTCCTGTGGTGTTATGATTACATCCAAAATTCATGAATTAACCATATTTTGAGTCTTGGGCATAAAAAAAATCACATTGGTTGTCGACCCTTAGTCTGATCAACGGCTCACTATACGCTGGGTCATGTTGGGACTTCAGTATCTCGTTCATTTCTTTTCTGTTATCTGTGTAAGTCCCATCTCGTTTAAGCAGGGGCCCCAACACTGGATGTGGTTTTTGCCCTAGATTTGGCATATAAGAAATATTTTGTTTTCGAGATCTTCCACCTCACCTTCAACAGTGGATGGTGAGTGTTGAAAGTGGGTGGTGACTGTTGGAAGTGGGTGGTGACTGTTGGAAGTGGGTGGTGAGTGTTGGAGGTGGGTGGTGAGTGTTGGAGGTGGGTGGTCAATGTTGGAGGGTGAGTGTTCGAGGTGGGTGGTGAGTGTTGAAAGTGGGCGGTGAGTGTTGTAGGTGGGTGGCCAGTGTTGAGGGGTGAGTGTTGGAGGTGGGTGGCGAGTGTTGGAGGTGGGTGGTCAGTGTTGGAAGATGGTGTCGGGGGTGAGTGTTAAGATTTCGTTCGGATTTTTAACCCCGGAGGGTTAGCCACCCAGGATAACCCAAGAAAGTCAGTGCGTCATCGAGGACTGTCTAACTTATTTCCATTGGGGTCCTTAATCTTGTCCCCCAGGATGCGACCCACACCAGTCGACTAACACCCAGGTACCTATTTGCTGCTAGGTGAACAGGACAACAGGTGTAAGGAAACGTGTCGAAATGTTTCCACCCGCCGGGAATCGAACCCGGGCCCTCCGTGTGTGAAGCGGGAGCTTTAGCCACCAGGCCACCGGGCCACCATTACCAGGCCACCGGGCGGGTTGGTGGGGGTGGGCTATGTTGGGTGAACGTTGGAGGTGGGTTATGATGGGTGGTGAGTAAGTTATGGTGTTGTAGGGGTGTGTTATGGTGGGGTGGGTGTTGAGTGTTGGAGATGGGTTATTGCAGGAGTGGGTTTTGGTGGGGGTGGGTTATGGTGGGGGGTTATGGTGGGGGTGTTATATTGGGGGTGGGTTATGATGGGGTGTGTTATATTGGAGGTGGGTTATGGTGGGGGTGGGTTGTGGTGGGGTGTTATATTGGGGTGGGTTATGGTGGGGGTTTTATATTGGGGTGGGTTATGGTGGGGGTGTTATATTGGGGTGGGTTATGGTGGGGTGGGTTGTGGTGGGGGGTGTTATGTTGGGGGTGGGTTATGATGGGGGTGGGTTATATTGGAGGTGGGTTATGGTGAGGGTGGGTTATGGTGGGGGTGGGTTATATGGGAGGTGGGTTACGGTGGGGGTGGGTTGTGGTGGGGGGTGTTATATTGGGGGTGGGTTGTGGTGGGGGGTGGGTTATATGGGAGGTGGGTTATGGTGGGGGTGGGTTTTGGTGGGGGTGGGTTTTGGTGGGGGTGGGTTATATTGGAGGTGGGTTATGGTGGGGGTGGGTTATATGGGAGTGGGGTTATGGTGGGGGTTGGTGATATGGGAGGTGGGTTATGGTGGGGGTGGGTTATGGTGGGGTGGGTTATATGGGAGGTGGGTTATGGTGGGGGTGGGTTATGGTGGGGGTGGGTTATGGTGGGGGTGGGTTATATGGGAGGTGGGTTATGGTGGGGGTGGGTTATGGTGGGGGTGGGTTATATTGGAGGTGGGTTATGGTGGGGGTGGGTTATATGGGAGGTGGGTTATATGGGAGGTGGGTTATGGTGGGGGTGGGTTTTGGTGGGGGTGGGATATATTGGAGGTGGGTTATGGTAGGGGTGGGTTATGGTGGGGGTGGGTTATATGGGAGGTGGGTTATGGTGGGGGTGGGTTATGGTGGGGTGGGTTATATGGGAGGTGGGTTATGGTGGGGGTGGGTTATGGTGGGGGTGGGTTATATGGGAGGTGGGTTATGGTGGGGTGGGTTATGGTGGGGGTGGGTTATATGGGAGGTGGGTTATGGTGGGGTGGGTTATGGTGGGGGTGGGTTATATGGGAGGTGGGTTATGGTGGGGGTGGGTTATATGGGAGGTGGGTTATGGTGGGGGTGGGTTATGGTGGGGGTAGGTTATATGGGAGGTGGGTTATGGTGGGGGTGGGTTATGGTGGGGGTGGGTTATGGTGGGGGTGGGTTATATGGGAGGTGGGTTATGGTGGGGGTGAGTGGGTTATGGTGGGGGTGGGTTATATGGGAGGTGGGTTATGGTGGGGGTGGGTTATATGGGAGGTGGGTTATGGTGGGGGTGGGTTATGGCGGGGGGGTGGGTTATGGTGGGGAGGTGGGTTATGGTGGGGGTGGGTTATGGGAGGTGGGTTATGGTGGGGTGGGTTATGGTGGGGGTGGGTTATATGGGAGGGAGGTGGGTTATGGTAGGGGTGGGTTATGGTGGGGGTGGGTTATGGTGGGGGTGGGTTATATGGGAGGTGGGTTATGGTGGGGGTGGGTTATGGTGGGGGTGGGTTTTGGGGGGGGGGGGTTATATGGGAGGTGGGTTATGGTGGAGGTGGGTTATGGTGGGGGTGGGTTATATGGGAGGTGGGTTATGGCGGGGGTGGGTTATGGTGGGGGTGGGTTATATGGTGGGGGTGGGGGTTATATGGGAGGTGGGTGGGGGTGGGTTATATGGGGGTGGGTTATGGTGGGGGTGGGTTATGGGAGGTGGGTTATGGTGGGGGTGGGTTATGGTGGGGGTGGGTTATGTGGGAGGTGGGTTATGGTGGGGGTGGGTTATATGGGAGGTGGGTTATGGTGGGGGTGGGTTATGGTGGGGGTGGGTTATATGGGAGGTGGGTTATGGTGGGGGTGGGTTATGGTGGGGGTGGGTTATATGGTGGTGGGTGGGTTATGGTGGGGGTGGGTTATGGTGGGGGTGGGTTATGGTGGGAGGTGGGTTATGGTGGGGGTGGGTTATATGGGAGGTGGGTTATGGTGGGGGTGGGTTATGGTGGGGGTGGGTTATGTGGGAGGTGGGTTATGGTGGGGGTGGGTTATATGGGAGGTGGGTTATGGTGGGGGTGGGTTATGGTGGGGGTGGGTTATATGGGAGGTGGGTTATGGTAGGGGTGGGTTATGGTAGGGGTGGGTTATGGTGGGGGTGGGTTATGGGAGGTGGGTTATGGTGGGTTTGGGTGGGTTATGGCGGGTTAGGGTGGGTTATGGCGGGTTAGGGTGGGTTATGGTGGGGGTGGGTTATATGGGAGGTGGGTTATGGTGGGGGTGGGTTATGGTGGGGGTGGGTTATATGGGAGGTGGGTTATGGTGGGGGTGGGTTATGGTGGGGGTGGGTTATATGGGAGGTGGGTTATGGTGGAGGGGGTTATGGTGGGGGTGGGTTATATGGGAGGTGGGTTATGGTGGGGGTGGGTTATGGTGGGGGTGGGTTATATGGGAGGTGGGTTATGGTGGGTTAGGGGGGGTGGGTTATGGTAGGGGTGGGTTATGGTGGGGGTGGGTTATATGGGAGGTGGGTTATGGTGGGGGTGGGTTATATGGTGGGGGTGGGGGTGGGTTATGGTGGGGGTGGGTTATATGGGGTGGGGGTGGGTTAGGTGGGTTATGGTGGGGGTGGGTTATGGTGGGGGTGGGTTATATGGGAGGTGGGTTATGGCGGGGGTTATGGTGGGGGTGGTTTATATGGGAGGTGGGTTATGGTGGGGGTGGGTTATGGTGGGGGTGGGTTATGGGGGGGTGGGTTATGGTGGGGGTGGGTTATGGTGGGGGTGGGTTATGGTGGGGGTGGGTTATATGGGAGGTGGGTTATGGCGGGGGTGGGTTATGGTGGGGGTGGGTTATATGGGTGGTGGGTTATGGTGGGAGTGGGTTATGGCGGAGGTGGGTTATGGTGGGGGTGGGTTATGGTGGGGGTGGGTTATATGGGAGGTGGGTTATGGCGGGGGTGGGTTATGGTGGGGGTGGGTTGCGCGTGGCGGCTTGCAGTTATTACTCTTCCTTCAGTCTTGTGGGTCCACCATCATGTCTTCTGGTGGGTCTCTCTGCCCCATGTGTTGTCCCATGTGCTGCCCCATGTGCCACTCCACCACCACATCATGGGGGGTGTGTTGCACGTAATGGTGGTGGTGTAATGGTAGTAGTACTGGTAGTAATGGTGGTAGTAGTGTAATAATAATAATAGTAGTAGTGGTGGTGGGAATCTTCCTCTCACTTCTCTTCAGACAAAATATTATTATGTATTGTGGCTATTAAATTTTAATTTACTGTAGGTTAAATAATTCCTGTATTGTGTTCCATATCATTTATTCATAGTAAAATAATTTGTGCATTTTTAACGATGAATTGTGGTCAGAATATCTCGTAATGTTTGATATTATCCATAACTTTTCAAAATATATGTATATGTAATATATAGATACAGGTACACATGTGTACAATTATCATACATAGTAATATATGTAAATTACCTAGGATAACTCCCAAAAATCAGTGATGTATTTCCATTAGGGTCCTTGATTATTTCCAGTGGAGTCCTTGATTATTTCTATTGGGGTCCTTGATTATTTCCATTGGGGTTCTTAGTAAGTTCATTTTGGCACACGTACACATAAGTTCAATTATGATACATGGTGTAAATTACCCAGGATAACCCCAAAATAAGGTCAAAGTGACTTTCCATTGGGATCCATTGGTCAGTTTCTATATACTATTACAATATTTAATTGCTAGTACCTTGGCTCTCAACTGAAGGACTTGGTCTTTAAACCCCATTGAAAATATCACAGTGACTATTGGGTTATCCTAGTTTAAATCTATGTAATGTGCCCATAACATATGTCTACCTTTAAGACCAATTTAAAAAATGAATTGTGTACCTACTGCCTGTTGGAATGAACTCTGGCACTGCTTTACATTTTACAATACATGAAAAATCTGTATATAACGGAATAGGACCCCAATGCAAGTGTCACCGTCTTTTTTTTTTTTTTTAGGTTATCCTAGGTAATTTACCCATGTACTATGATAATTGTACTTGTGTGTACCTGTACTTAAATGTACTGTAGGTAAGGATTTCTTGTGCAAATTACTGTTTTGATAGATACGAGTGAAAATGGTACGTACATTTCGGTTGCACAGCATGGCTAGGTAAATTAACACTTAATATTGAGTAGTGTCTGACTCTTTTGGGCTATTCTATCATATATAGTGTAAATTAGCTCATGACCTGGATAGCAAAGCTCTCGCTTCACACCTGGAGGGCCCGGGTTCGATTCCCGATGGGGTAGAAACATTTTGATGCATTTCCTTACACCTGTTGTCCTCTTCACCTAGCAGCAAATAGGTACCTGGGTGTTAGTCGCATCCTGGGGGACAAGATTAAGGATCTCAATGGAAATAAGTTACAGTCCTCGATGATGCACTGACTTTCTTGGGTTATCCTGGGTGGCTAACCCTCCAGGGATTAAAAATCCAAACGAAATCGTATCTTGCCTAGGATAACCCTAGAAATGTCAGGTAAAGTGACTTATTTCTGTTGGGATCCTATGCAAGAAACTGAATTAGCTTATTAAATTGTGTTCATCAAGGTAACTTGTAATTATTAAAACATTATTGATTTCAATAATTTGGCCATTGTGGAGGTTGTAGTCTTCAAGGAGTACCTTGATGCTTTTGAAGAGCTCTTGATCCAAGGTCTGGTTTTAATTTAAATGTTTAAAATTGTTGCTAGTAACTGTGATTTAAAGTTTTTCATTAAGTTCTTGAGAAATATATTTTTCTGAGATTCAGTTGGTATTAGCTATTTGGAAAAAAAAAAAAGGGAAACTTCATTATCAGTAAGCTGCCCTTGTGGATCTCTTCTTAATGGGAATCTTGATTTATCCTGCATTGTGTGACACAACTGACTGTGAACCATTCGTCGTCCTCCATGTCATCTCCATCCTTCTTGTGTACTGTGTTTTTTCTCTAATCCTTGACCTACCATTTCCCTCCTCCTCCTGTAAGGAATTTTTCCTCTTTCTCTTGTCCTTCTCTCCCCACTTCCTCCAACACCACCCCCATTCCTCATCTAACCTCCCTCATTTCTCCTGACAGAGTTTACATGTTTTGCTACTAGTTTCAATTTTGGTCAACACTGAAGTATGATATAATTACAGGTAAAAAAAGCAAAAAAAATAAGGGGAAGGCCCTTTCGTTGGGAGAATTCCTTGGAGCATCTACCCCTAGTGGTGGATCCGCTGTGGTTGTAAACAAAGGCAGCTGGGCTGAGGAAAGTGAAGATTATGAGGGTAAGTTAGCATGTAATTACACATTTCTTGTCATCCTTATTTTTTTTATGTAAGCTTTCAGAGACAGTGGTACCTTAAGTTTTGAACAGTTCCCAACTCAAACAGTTATGCAAGTGTATTTTTATAAGTGCTTTTGTAAGTGTTTTTTGGGGGGATCTGAAATGGACTAATCTAATTTACATCTTTCCTTAGGGTAACAAAATCGTTCGGTAACAGCACTCGAACAGCCGTCTGGAACGCATTAAGTTCATAACTAGAAGTACCACTGTATATTCTCCTCACTTAACAATGGAGTTCCACTCCAAATACCACATCAATAAACAAATTCATCGCTAAACGAGGAGCATACTATAATGGTAGTGGGTTTATGTCAACCATCTTTGATATTACTTTAATGTCACCTTTACACCATTTATAACATTTTTAGTATGTTTTAAATGTTTATACAGTAGTGTACTGTATATTGTAATACACAATAGAGGAAATCAGCTCTATTCATTATTTAGGTACGCATACTAGTCAGAGAGCCCATTGTAAGTCTGAGTTGTCGGTAAACGACTACAACACTAAGTGGGGAGAGGCTGTATATATAATCGGGCAGTAATAGCATATGCAGATGCATAAAATGAGGTAACTTATTCATCTTTAACTTGAACTAGTTATTAGTTTTTCAAGGATAATAAAGACATAGAGGTGTTATTCAAAGATGAACATTTTACTTTGGTGGCAAGCAGGATAGTTAACCCTTTCAGGGTCGACAGGCCCTCTCAGAGACTTGTTCTCAGGGTCGCCCAAATTTAAAAAAAAAAAAAAAAAAAAAAATTCTTGTGAAAAGATAGAGAATCTTTTCCCGATCATAATGACACCAAAAGTATGAAATTTGCTGAAAAACTTGGGGAATTATGCTCTCGCGAAGTTAGCGGTCTCGACGATGTTTATGCATCGGTAATTTTGCCCAATTTGAGCTCTGTTTTCTTCCAATTCCACTGTAATAGTCGACAAAAATCATGAATTTTGCTAGAACTCCATTTTTTCTATCAAATGAGTGCAAGAAGCCACCCATTTACCAATTTCAACTATCCAATACAGTGGTCAGAATTTAGCAATTTTGCCAATTTCACACAAATTTCAAAACATGCCAATTTCCAAATAGGGTCCAGAATAAACAAGAAAGACATTCCTGGCACTAAAATGACATTTCCTCTGTTCATTAGTCACGTCCCAACGCCCCTCTTACATTCTTTTGCTTTCCACTTTGAATTTTTATTCTCGCAAAAATTAGAAGATTTACTGTTATGCAGACTACTGCATTAGTGTAAAAAATGGTATAAATAATATCGGCACACTTGTGAAAGAATCTTAGACTTGCCTGTTGACGTGTATTGGATGCATAGCATGATTTGTTTACTTTTGAACTTTGGTAAAAATCAAACATTTCTGCTACTTTGAGCTCAATTTCAAGGTACTTTTCATTGTGAAATCAGTCAAAATCATCTCAATTTCTGTAATATGTCTTCCATTCTATAGAATGAGACCAGGAAAACGAGAATACAACACTAAATACCATACAAAAATACAATGCAAAGTCACTGTTTTAATCCAAAAACAGTCAAATTTTTTTTTTCTCATTACGCACTGTGTGCTGCAGGATTTTTTTTATGCTGCGCACACTGACCACATAGACCCATTCTTTCATATGTAGGCCTACCAGCTTTCTCTCACTAGATTTGAGGGCGGTAGAATTTAGGCGTACAGTGGACCCCCGGTTCGCGATGCTATCGGTATCCGATAAATCCGGTAACCGATGCATTATATCGCAGAAAATTCGCCTCGCTTCCCGATACAAAACCCGGTATGCGATGTGGTTCGTACGAGACGTGTCCATGTGTGACCTGAACTGCCCCGTGTGTGCCAGTGTTTACAAGCCAGCCAGTGTGCGCGCATCTAAGGATACATTCGGTACATTCCATATTATCACTGTTTTTGGTGCCTGTTTTTGCAAAATAAGTCACCATGGGCCCCAAGAAAGCTCCCAGTGCCAACCCTTCGAGACCAAGGGTGCTAATGACTGTTGAAATGAAGAAAGAGATAATTGCAAAGTACGAAAGTGGAGTACGTGTGTCGGAGCTGGTCAGGTTGTATAGTAAACCCCAATCAACCATCTCTACTATAGTGAGCAAGAAAACGGCAATCAAGGAAGCTGTTCTTGCAAAAGGTGCAACTGTGATTACGAAACAGTGACCGCAAGTGTTAGAAAATGTTGAGAGACTGTTATTGGTGTGGATAAATGAAAAACAGATAGCAGGAGATAGCATCTCTCAAGCAATCATTTTTGAAAAGGCTAGGCAGTTGCATGACGATTTGGTAAAAAAATTGCCTGCAACTAGTGGTGATGTGAGTGAATTTAAGGCCAGCAAAGGTTGGTTTGAAAGATTTAAGAATTGTAGTGGCATACATAGTGTGATTAGGCATGGTGAGGCTGCCAGTTATGTTGTGTGACAGAAGTCCAGTGACTCTCAAGCTGGTCCTAGTGGCATTAAAAGAAGGGAAGTAACCCCAGAAAAGGACTTGCTATCTCAAGTCCTAATGGGGGGGATTCCCCTTCTAAATGCTAACACCATCCACACTCTCCCCTCCTCCCATCCCATCAATCATCACCAGATGTTCATTAAAGGTAAGTGTCAATTATTCTTTCGTTATTTATTGTTATTGTTGTTATTGTAATTACTATTCTATTGCATTAAACTTAATATTTCATGTGGTAAAAGTTTTTTTTTCATACTTTTGGGTGTCTTGCACGGATTAATTTGATTTCCATTATTTCTTATGGGGAAAATTGATTCGCTTTCCGATATTTTTGGTTTATGATGAGCTCTCAGGAACAGATTAGTATCGCGAACCGGGGGTCCACTGTACTAGTACGTCAAAAACCCTGGTGCGTAAGCCGTGCTAGTACGGCTTATGCACCAGGGTTAATGAATTTCATTTTTAATAAATGTTGGAATGCTTGGCTCATAATTTTACTTCCAGAGGATCGTTTTGTCGCTCCGGAGCGCCTGGTGCTTCCGACAGCCCCACGCACTGCTCGTGAGCCAGATGTGGATCCAGAAAGAATTCCACGGGACCCTCCTTTCACTGCATATATTGCCAATCTCCCGTTTGAGGTTGATGATGATGATATTATTCGATTTTTCCAAGACCTTAAGGTTAGCCAAGTATTGATTCAGTATTTATTTAAAGATAGTATATTTAGAAATTAATTTGTAATTTCCCCTACCCCAATTGTTATCCCTTCAGCTTGTCTTTTTCAGTATCCCTTCTCTTCTTTTTACCCCCTCCCTTCTCTTTTCCCCACTTCCCTCCTCTTCATACCTCTCCCTTCTCTTTTTCCCCACTTCCCTTCTCCTTTTACCTCTCCCTTCACCTGTCTTCTCTTTTTCTCCCTCTTCTATCTCACAGGTTATAAGGAGACCTGAACAAGACAAACCACTGGGAGACCTGGAAAAGACATAGGTTATACTGGTGGTCTGATAGGGTGTTGCTGGAGATCAATATGAGTAAATGCTAGGTCATGAAGACCTGGAAAATCTAAAGATGGAGTACAACCTAAGAGGAGAAATTACAAGTGAAAGAAAATTATATGAATGATTTTTATCACACCCTACCTATTGTTGGAGATCCTCATCAAGACTTGACAAACCCTAGAAGAGCTTTCAGGGACCTAGACAATCAGTGATAACATTCCTGTCAGGCCCATTATAAAGTATGTGGCCTCAGTGTGGAGCCCCTTTGCCAAAAAACAAGAAACAAATAAAGACTTGTTCTAGAGCTAAGAGAAATGCACTATGGGAAGATACAAAAGTGATGGAACTGAACTTGAAGGCCTTGGAGGAGAGAAGAACCAGGGGAGACATGATTATAATGTGAAAATTATTAATGAATTAACAGGGCAGATAGAAGCTGAAGATATAGATGAGCCATAGGAACATTAGCAACTACTGGAGTGTAATGCTGGTAGAAAAACAAAAGGACCTGGATTTGGCAGTAGTTCAAAAAGTGGATATAAGGCCTCAAGAAGCCAGAAATTACTAATGCTGGTGATGTAGCTTTAGAGGTAGGGTTAAGAGCAAAGAATCAAACTACATAAGTTGGTGAGGACTTTTCTTTTTCCCTTTGCCCTTCTCTTTCTCCTTTTCTCCCCCTTCACTTCAGTCTTTTTTACAATTGTCATAAAAATTAGATTATTTGAGGTCTTGAAAACTGGTCAACAGTTATTATTGAAGTACGTATAGTATAGTATAGTACGTATAGTATAGTTTGGAGGGATATGTTGTGTATCTTTATACGTATATGCTTCTAAACTGTTGTGTTCTGAGCACCTCTGCAAAAACAGTGATTATGTGTGAGTGAGGTGAAAGTGTTGAATGATGATGAAAGTATTTTCTTTTTGGGGATTTTCTTTCTTTTTTGGGTCACCCTGCCTCGGTGGGAGACGACCGACTTGTTGAAAAAAAAAAAAAAAAAAAAAAAGTATAGTTCTTTTGCATTTCACATTTCTTATATTTTTCATTATATTGTGGATAGTGTCTTGTATATATGGTACCATGTATACTTTTTTATTACATTGAATCTGTAACTTTAACATCAAGGATTTATACTTCTTATTGACACCTCTTCTTGTCAACAGGTCAAATCCATCCGCCTCCCTAGGGAAGGTGGTGAAGGTGGACGGTTCAAGGGATTTGGATATGTAGAATTTGATACCAGAAATGACTTGATTGAGGCACTCTCTAAAAATGATGATGTAAGTAAATATTGGGTGAAACAAGTGTTAGTAAAGTGCCATGTCAAAAATTTTATTTGTAACTGAAAACTACTGTATTGTAATGGAAATTATAATAAAGTAATAAGAATTTGGTTTGTTTCAGATGATGAATAACCGGAAAATACGTGTGGACGTGGCTGAGGGAGAGGGAGGCAACCAGAGGCGAGGCTTTTCTGATCGTGGTGGTAGAGATGAAGAAAGATTAGATCGTAGTGAAGGAGTTTCTGACTGGAGAGCAGGTCCTAGGGATGCACCACTAAGAGATGGCAAGTACTCCACTATAGATATTTGCCATTACCTATTCTTAATACACAGCTGTAAGTTGGAATCATTATTGTATTGCTTTACCCAGTAGCTCATATTTAGAGATGGTAAACTGCCTAGGTGGGAAATGGGCAATGTGTTAAAAAAAAAATAAAACTTTTTAATTTTTTAGGGGGATAAAATGTGCTTGGTAAAATCTCGCTTCACACTGGTCATGTTCCTGAAAATCAGCATGCACTGTAAGGTCATGACAGAAATAATAACATTGGGAAAAACAGGACCAGGCTCTAAAACTCATAGCTCATCTCCCCCTCCTCTTAGATAGTCATATACAACTTGTTGGTGATGAACATTGTAGAATTCTCTCAGATTTCTTTAACTTAAATATAGTGCCTAATAACCATTATGGAATCAGTTATTACCAGATGGAAAATAATAGATGCTTTGACATTCATTCTAGATATATAATGTTCAAATGCAGTTTACTCATGAAAATCATAAAATTTTGCGAAGATATATGGGGAAGTGGAACAGTGGAATTCTTCCTCTGTAAGCTATTTGTGTTGTAAGAGGCGACTAAAATGCCGGGAGCAAGGGGCTAGTAACACCTTCTCCTGTATATATTACTAAATTTAAAAGGAGAAACTTGTTTTTCCTTTTGGGCCACCTCACCTCAGTGGGATACGGCTCGTGCGTTGAAAGAAAGAAAGAAAGATTATACTCGTATGTAGCCTAAACATTTAAACATTGATTCTGGTGAGGGGCTCATGATCTAAGGAATTGTAACTGTTGCTCTACTTGGATTGAACCTGAATGCCTTGCATTTCCCCAGGTGCTGTATGACCTCTGTGGGTTTAATGCTTGCCACAAATGTAATAAAAATAATTGGGGCCATATATATTCTGGAAAAACATTTAGATAAAGAAAAGCACATAAAACATCATCCTATGCAAACATGTGGAAGATAAAGCAACCACAAACTGAGAGAAAGAGTACAAGTAGTTAGGTGCAGGTTGATACTTCAGAAAAATATTGTTTTACACTTTAGAAATTGCATCGTGACAAAGCCAGTTACAAAGACTTCCACTCATAGAGGTAAATAGTAAGTGGTGTTTCTCTTTGATCAGTACCATCACTATATTTGTGTGCCTTTTTCTCTTACATATTCATTTTGTCCTTCTTTTATAAAAAAGTGCTCTGGCAAGACAGCGATGGAGTGAGTGATGATGAGGTGTGTCTTCTTTTTTTGGGTCACCCTGCCTCTGTGGGAAACTGCCGATGTGTTAAAAAAAAATTATACTCCTTTTCTAAAGAGAATATTTGTGTTTACCTTCTTTGAGTTTACCTTTCTATATACAGTATAGTATTTAGATACAGATTTTAGCCCAGGTGTTACTTGCACTTCTCATGATTCTGCTGGCACCAGTCATCTCAGATTGATTTTCATTCTTGGTTTTGTGTTGTAGTGAGTGGGCATTACTATTGAATTGCACACATTCACTGTTGCAACTTTCAATTCATAGCTGTTGACTTCTGAATTGATATAAAACTAGTTAATACATCTAATGAAAAGATTTTCCTAAACAAATGTATAACCATAAACCAATGTTTTAAACATATAGACCTATTTTTTGTTTTAAATCTTTATTTGCAGTGTTGTTTTTGCAGATATGATTCTTCATAGTTTTTCAATTTCAGGAAGAGATGACCGTAGTCCTGGTCGAGGGGGATTTGACAGGGACCGCCGTGATGAAGGGTACGGCTTCTTTTAATGGCTGCAAAAGTATGATAAATAACTTGGCTTTTCTCTATTGCTTGCAAGCCAATTTTTAGAAATTGCAGATGAAATGCCAGAAAACTTTACATAATAGAAGAGAAAGATTTAGAAAAGAAAGAGGATTTGTAGTATAAAGGAAATAATGGGACTGTTAGTTTTGAAGGTGATTGGACGTGCCAAACTTTTGTAGTTATGAAAGTAACAAGTAGTTCCAAGTGGTAGTATGAAGGTGATTGTAGTGCCAGGCTAGTTTAGAGGATAATTACGCATGTCTTATTAATCATTGCAATATTTTGACATGAGAGTTGTATGATACAAAGAGAGAGATAGAGGGATATAGTAAGTAGGAGATTGATTGATTTCACATAATGTTATACAATAAATGTTTGCATTTTATTTCCAGCCGTGGTGGTTTTAGTGACCGAGATAGAGGTTATGGAGACAGAGATAGAGGTGGCTTTGGTGACCGTGACCGTGACCGTGATCGAGGAGGCTATGGTGATCGTGACCGTGGTGGTTTTGGTGACCGTGATCGAGACCGTGGAGGTTTTGGTGACCGTGATCGAGACCGTGGAGGTTATGGTGACCGTGATCGAGATCGTGGTGGTTTTAGTGATCGCGATCGTGACCGTGGTGGCTTTGGCGATCGTGATAGAGGTGGTTTTGGGGATCGTGACCGTGGTGGATTTGGAGATAGGGAGAGAGGTAAGCATTACCACTAGCTTATATAAATTTAAATATTTTAATCCATTGATACAGAAATTTGTATAATTCCATCTACAAATACAGTTGTGTGCTGTCCTTTACAAGATTATAATTATTCCTAGGATGGCTTTTTTTAAATTGTGGACTTGTGGGTCACTGGTACAAACAGCTTGGTTGACCAGGTAATCAAGAGGGAAGCTTAGCCCCAGGCTGGACTATGAGGGTAGAAGAGCTCTCAATACTGGTCACAGATTCCAGATACAAGTCTAACCAAATGTCTGAGAACAAGTTAATGTTAAAAAAAATTGCTGTGTGGAGAAAGGACATGATGGAAACAGTGGTATATATAAGAATTACTAGAAAAAATCTAAAAGGTAAAAATCATTACATGATTATTCACCATTTACCTGAGCCAAAATGTACTCGAGAAGATTGTAGATTACAGGCTAAGGATTCCTGCCTTAAAAATGAAACAGATGGAGTAAGGAAGCTGTGCAACATTCACTCCAACCTAATTCATACTATGTTGTTATCAAACTATTGTTTCACCAGTCTAAACTTTTACTTGTTCATTAGTATTTGTAGGATTTTTTTTTTACTTGCTCTGTAGCTCCTGACCCATTCAGGGTCGGAGAAATATCAGAGCTGGAACAAATAGAGATCATTTACGGCCCAAATAGAGCCAGTAAAGTACTGTATTTAAATTACTAGGAATGCCTTAGTCTTAAATATGTACTCATTAGAGCAGAGGAGAGAGAGAGAGAGAGATACATGATAATATATACTACCTGGAAAGTACTTGAGGGCCTGGTCCCAATTCTGCACACTGCCAAAACAGCATACTGGAGCGAGAGAGATGGGAGAAAGTGCAAAATAAACCCAGTGAAAAGCAGGCATGCATTGGGCACAATAAGGTAACACTGTATCAACATCCATGGCCCCAGATTATTCAACATCTTACCAGAAGATATCAGAAACACTGCTGGAACAAATGTAGAAGTCTTCAAGAATAAACTGTACAAGTATCCTCACTAGGTGCCAGATCAACCAGGCTGTGATGTATATGTGGGGCAGCAGGCCTCCAGCAGCAACATCCTGGTTGACCAGGCTAGCACCAGACGAGCCAGGCCATGGGCCAGGCTCAGGGAGTAGAAAGACTTAGAACTCATCAAAGGTCTCGAAGCATTTTGTAGATTATTTTTTTTTGGTATGTAGTATTTTCAGTGAAAATACAGTATATTGTATATTTTTTTACTTGATCACTAGCATTTTGTAAAATTTTTTGTTAAGTATATTGAGCAAATAATACAGTATAGTGTCTAGAATTCATCAAGGTTGATGTTGAATGAGGCTACTTAAGTGTAGAAGAGAGAAGACTGGGGGGAAGGAGAAGGGGGTGCAATCTACCAAGTGAAAGGAATTCCCTTTTATTTACAGAGTAATGCTTCCATGTGTCTTCTGGTCTTAATAGTATCAGGATTTAATTATTGATTATCACTTTTAGTGAATAATTTTTGTTCTCTTGTGTACAGTATTAAGGTTTTTGTTCAGGATAACTTTATGGAAGTACGATGTTTCCTAGTAGGCCAGTTTGTGTCTCGTTGCAGATGGAAGCACTAAAGAGGGGAATGTAAGTGGAGGGTATCTTTTAACTTTTGTTTTGTGTGTATTTCATATTAAGTTCTTTTGCTAAGAGTGCTGAGTGTTATACCAAGTGAATAGCTCTTTCAAATCTCAAGACTAGTTTCCTATCATTTCATATGCAAGTTTTCCATCTGCTTATTCTTCCTTAGGCAGACCTCCATTATCTTCACATTCTTGTTTCCAAATGCAATCATATGGCAAGAGTGTCATTTGTGTACTAGCTACACAGACTTATAGATGTTCTTAACATTAATTTATAAGTGTTGAAATACCCTTCAAAGGTTCTACATGGGGATACCCCTCAAGGAAGGGAAGTTGTAAAGGTAATGCCATCAGAGATGAGATTTCCTGCATCCTAACTGGTCTCTAATATGTGTTGCTTGACTTGTAAATGATAGGTGCGTGGCTATTAAGCTACCTCAAGCACAGGACTGGAGTGTCCTGACAAAATAATGGCAGCAAGTCTATTATGACTAGAGATGCTTGTGCAGTGTACAGAATTCCTAGAATAGGCTCAAAATTACTTCATAACAGATACCACATAGTATTTACTTTAATAGTATGGTCATAGTTATCTTTTCAAAGCTGGCAGGTTAGACTTTAAAAGCTGCAGGCAGTTACTGAAAGTCTTGCTGGACCACAAAAGAAAAAAATTATCAAGAATTTTACTGTTGAATATAGTTACATTGCCTTTTAAAACAAGTGAGAGGTAGCTTCAGGGGTAATGCATCTTAGAAAGGGATGCTTTGTAATTTGTGTGTTTACTGTGATGTAAGGTCCCTGTTATGGCTGTTCATGTTATTGCTTCTGGATGAGGTTGTAAGGCTTCATTATTGTCTGAATAATAATCTTCGATGCAAATATAAAATACAGCAAAACGTCTCATTAACGGACTAATTGGGGGGGGGGAGTGTACGATAATGCCAATTGTCTTCAACTCTCAAATATGAAATTAATATTTCACAATCACCAAGTTATCTTCTGAAGCAGTTGACTAGGTTTGCTAATGCAGGAGGTAACAGGACACTAAGAATATGGGTATTGTAACCTGTAGTGCTACAGTACTGTACAGTATAGTAATTTTGCTTTACTCTATGTAATTTACAGTAATTTTACTTTTCTTGGTGAAGATGGGGTGTAAACCTGTTGTGACTTTTATTATGACTCAGAGGAACTGTAAAACTCTCCTAGTGAAAATAATGTTAATGGCTGAGATGATGTAGATGGCTGAGAAGACAGACTTTACATACCTGTGCCACTGAGATGCCAGACTCAACCCTCTTTATTAATTGAAGTTTCTTAATACAGAGAACCATACATTTTCTCTTGGCATAACCACTTGCTTTAGTAGCCGTTGTTAATTGCATTTTACTTCACATGTTAATCAAGCAACACAAAATTCTCTAAATCCAAGGAAAATTAGAGTCTGAATGATGAGTGTTTGTGTGTGAGTGAGTACAAACTGGCACAGGTGACCTGTGGCTCCCCATGCTGGACAGATCTTGCTACATGGACAGGTTTTGGACATGGATGTTTTGGCCTATACTGAATGAATGTTGGAGTTAACAGACTTCGTCTGATGCTTCAGAAGACACTTGGACACAATTGCTATAGATAAAATGTGGAATTATGGACTTTTGTCTATTTTGTCTGATAATTAGAGTGCTTGTCCAATCAATTTTTTCTCCAAAATTGCCAAAATTCAATAATGGGAGGTTGTACTGTACTTTAAAATAAAAAATTAAAAAAATATAAGATAAAATACATATTGCAAATTTACTGTAGACTGCATTTGTCTCTTCTTAATTCACTGTACTTTGTTTTATATCCTCCTGTGTTGCTTGCTGTTGCTTATTTCGTTATAGTATACTTGTTATTATCATTGATTCTATGTTAACTCCAAAACTTTAATTGTTAATTAAAAAAATAAGGAAGGAATTCACCAAGAAATTCTTAAAATGTCTTGTAGATGAAAATTTAAAATTTGCCACAGCACAAAATTAACATAGTGTAATATTGCATTTTTTGTATTTGTGTAATTATGAATTTTGGTGTTACTTGTAAATGTCGTCTACGTATTATGGAATCAACTTGTTCAAGTATGGAGAAGTTTGATCTTAATTAAACTGGCCCCCATAACTAAATCTGACAGGTTGATTGACGGGTTTCAATATTAGGCTGGTGTCCATTTCTGAGCTGCGTAGACGGTGACACGTGCAAGAAAATCTTGTTCGATTCTCTACTAAATTTACCTAGAACTGATATACATGTATATACGTCTTCAACTTACCATTATTACTGGAAATATAAGAAATATGTAATAAGTACACTTGGATATAATCTTCAATTTGTATTTAATCACTGAAAATATCTCTATCAAAGTATGGGACTGGGAGAACTTCTGTAAAATATCTTTATACTACTGTAACATTTAGTATTAATGAATTTAAGAAAAATGCCTGTACCCACTAAGAGAGGAGAGAAAGGGTGAAGATAAGTGAGAAAAAGTGAAAAAGTGACAGTGAAAGGGAAAATGAGAGCTGTGAGGGTGGGTGGATAGGTGTATGGGAGTGGATGGGTGTGTGTGGGGGTGGATGGATGTGGGTGTGCTCACCTAGTTGTGGTTGCAGGGGTTGAGTCACAGCTCCTGGCCCTGCCTCTTCACTGGTCACTACTAGGTCACTCTTCCTGCTCCATGAGCTTTGTCATACCTCTTCTTAAAGCTGTGTATGGATCCTGCCTCCACTACATCATGTCCCAGACTATTCCACTTCCTGACAACTCTGTGACTGAAGAAATATTTCCTAACATTCCTGTGATTCATCTGAGTCTTCAACTACTAACTGTGGCCCCTTGTTTCTGTGTCCCATCTCTGGAACATCCTGTCTCTGTCCACCTTGTTGATTCCCCTCAGTATTTTATGTCATTACCAACATACCCCCAACTCTACTGTCCTCCAGTGTTGTCAGGTCGATTTCCCTTAACCTCTCCTTGTAGGACATGCCCTTTAGCTCCAGGACTAGTGTTGTTGCAGACCTTTGCACTTTCTCTAATTTCCTTACGTGCTTGGCTAGGTGTGGGTTCCAAACTGGTGCTGCATACTCCATTATAGGCCTAATGTACACACTGTACAGGGCCCTGAACGATACCTTATTGAGATGTCGTAATGCTAATCTTAGGCTTGCTAGGCACCTGTATGCTACAGCAACTATCTGGTTGATATGCGCCTCAGGAGATGTGCCCAGTGTTATACTCGCCCCAAGATCCTTTTCCTTGAGTCAGGTTTGTAGTTTCTGGCCCCCTAGACTGTACTCTCTGTGGTCTTCTTTGTCCTTCCCCAAACTTCATGACTTTGCACTTGGTGGGGTTGAACTCCAGGAACCAGTTGCTGGACCAGGCCTGCAGCCTATCTAGATCCCTTTGTAATTCTGCCTGGTCCTCATCCAGTTGAATTATTCTTGTCAACTTAACTTCATCTGCAAACAGGGACACTTATGAATCTATTCCTTCTGTCATGTTGTTCACAAAAACCCGAGACAGCACCTGTCCTAGGACTGACCCCTGTGGAGCCCTGCTCTTCACAGGCGCCCACTCTGACACCTTGCCACGTACCATGACTCGCTGTTGTCTTCTTGATAGGTATTTCTTGTTATCCCTGCCTGGTCCTCCAACTTTTGCACTAATCTCTTGTGTGGAACTGTGTCAAACGCTTTCTTGCAGCCCAAGGAAACGCAATCTACCCATCCCTCTCTCTCTCTTGTCTTACTGCTGTCACCCTGTCATGGAACTCCAGTAGGTTTGTGACACAGGATTTCCCGTCCCGGAAACAGTGCTGGTTGTCGTTGATACGCTCATTTCTTTCTAGGTGCTCCACCACTCTTCTCCTGATAATCTTCTCCATGACTTTGCATACTATACATGTTAGTGACACTGGTCTGTAGTTTAATGCTTCTTGTCTGTCTCCTTTTTTAAAAATTGGGACTATATCTGCTGTCTTCCATGCCTTGAAAATTGTTGTTAGTGGTACACACAGCGCCTCTGCTCCCTCTCTCAGGATCCATGGAGAGAAGTTATCCGGCCCCATTGTCCTTGAGGTATCTAGCCCGCTTAGCAGCCTCTTCACTTCTTTCTCGGTTGTATGTATTGTGTCCAACACTTGATGGTGTACCCCACCTCTCCGTCTTTCTGGAGTCCCTTCTGTCTCCTCTGTGAACACTTCTTTGAATCTCATGTTGAACTCCTCACATACTTCACTGTCGTTTCGTGCGATCTCCCCTCCTTCCTTCCTCAGCCTGATAACCTGGTCCTTGACTGTTGTTTTCCTCCTGATGTGGCTGTACAAGAGCTTCGGGTCAGATTTGGCTTTCGCTGCTATGTCATTTTTGTATTATCATTGGGCCTCTTTTCTTACCTGTGCATGTTCATTTCTGGCTCTACGACTGCTCTCCTTATTCTCCAGAGTCCTTTGCCTTCTATACTTCTTCCATTCTCTATCACACTTGGTTTTGGCCTCTATACCTATGGGTGAACAAAGGGCTCATCCTGGCTTTCTCGTTATTTCTGTTACCCTTGGGTACAAATCTCTCCTCATCTTCCTTGCATATTGTTGTCACATATTCCATCATCTTGTTTACTGACTTCCCTGCCAATTCTCTGTCCCATTGAACCCCATGCAGTAAATTCTTCATGCCTGTGTAGTCCCCTCTCTTGTAGTTTGACTTTATTCGTCCTGCCCTTCCTGCTTCCCTCTTCACTTATAACTACTATATATTATCGAAGCTTAGAACCACGTGGTCACTAGCCCCAAGGGGTCTTTCATATGTGATGTCCTTAATATCTGCCCTACTCCAGGTGAATACTAGGTCCAGTCTTGCTGGTTCATCCTCTCCTCTCTCTCTGGTAGTGTCCCTTACATGTTGGTACATGAGGTTTTCCAGTACCACCCCCATCATCTTAGCCCTCCCTATTTCTGGGCCCCCCATGTGACTCCAGGTTCTTCCAGTCGATTTCCTTGTGATTGAAGTCAGCCACAAACAGCAGCTTTGCCCTGCTCACATGAGCCCTTCTGGCCACTTCACCCAGTGTGTCAACCATCACTCTATTACTCTCATCATACTCTTGCCTTGGCCTCCTGCTGTTCTGTGGTGGGTTATACATCACTGCATTTACCACCTTGGGAACTCCACACTGAAGTGGTCCTATTATATAGTCTCTTGCTTCTCCTCTGTCACCTCTCTCCAGTTCATCAAAATTCCATTGGTTTTTGATGAGCAGTGTCACTCCTCCACCCCCTCAGAATCTGATATCCCGTGTGTGTATTTTATATATACAGTGGACCCCCACGTAACGATCAGCTCCCAACTCGACCAATTATGTAAGTGTATTTTTGTAAGTGCTTTTGTAGGTGTATTTTTGGGGGTCTGAAACGGACTAATCTGATTCACAATATTTCTTATGGGAACAAATTCGGCCTATAACGGTACCCAAACAGACTTCTGGATTGAAATAATATCGTTATGCGGGGGTCCACTGTATATATATTCTTTCTTCTTTCAACAAAACCGGCCGTATCCCACCGAGGCAGGGTAGCCCAAAAAGAAAAACAAAAGTTTCTCTTTTTAAATTTAGTAATTTATACAGGAGAAGGGGTTACTAGCCCCTTGCTCCCGGCATTTTAGTCGCTCTTGCAACACGCATGGCTTATGGAGGAAAAATTCTGTTCCTCTTCCCCATGGAGATAAGAGGAAATAAACAAGAACAAGACCTAGAAAGAAAATAGCAGAAAACCCAGAGGGGTGTGTGTATATATGCTTGTACATGTATGTGTAGTGTGACCTAAGTGTAAGTAGAAGTAGCAAGACATACCTGAAATCTTGCATGTTTATTAGATAAAAAAAGGACACCAGCAATCCTACCATCAAGTAAAACAATTGCAGGCTTTCGTTTTACACTCACTTGGCAGGACGGTAGTACCTCCCTGGGCGGTTGCTGTCTACCAACCTACTACCTAGGATATAAATATAGTATATATAATGGTATATATATATATAGTATATATATATATACTATATGTATGTATGTAGGTAGTAGGTTGGTAGACAGCAACCACCCAGGGAGGTACTACCGTCCTGCCAAGTGAGTGTAAAACGAATGCCTGTGATTGTTTTACATGATGGTAGGATTGCTGATGTCTTTTGTCTGTCTCATAAATATGCAAGATTACAGGTATGTCTTGCTACTTCTACTTACACTTAGGTCACACTACACATACATGTACACATTCATTTATACACACTCATCTGAGTTTTCTTTGATTTTATCTTAATAGTTCTTGGTCTTATTACTTTTCCTTTTATATCCATGGGGAAGTGGAATAAGAATCTTTCCTCCGTAAGCCATGCGTGTTGTAAAAGTCAACTAGAATGCCGGGAACAATGGGCTAGTAACCCCTTTTCCTGTAAAGATCACTAAAAAGAATAAGAAGAAGAAAATTGTCAAAGTGGGAAGTCTGAATGTGCATGGATGTTGTGCAGATGATAAGAAAGAGATGATTGTGGATGTTATGAATGAGAAGAAGCTGGATGTCCTGGCTTTAAGTGAAACAAAGCTGAAGGGGGTGGGAGAGTTTCAGTGGAGAGGAATAAATGGGATTAGGTCAGGGGCTTCAAACACAGTTAGAGCTAAAGAAGGAGTAGCAATAATGTTGAAGGATAAGCTATGGCAGGAAAAGAGGGACTACAAATGTATTAATTCAAGGATTATGTGGAGTAAAATAAAGATTGGATGTGAAAAGTGGGTTATAATAAGCGTGTATGCACCTGGAGAAGAGAGAAGTGTAGAGGAGAGAGAGAGATTTTGGGAAATGTTGAGTGAATGCATGGGGAGTTTTGAATCAAGTGTGAGAGTAATGGTGGTTGGGGATTTCAATGCTAAAGTGGGTAAAAATGTTATGGAGGGAGTAGTAGGTAAATTTGGGGTGCCAGGGGTAAATGTAAATGGGGAGCCTTTAATTGAGCTATGTGTAGAAAGAGATTTGGTAATAAGTAATAGATATTTTATGAAAAAGAGGATAAATAAATATACAAGGTATGATGTAGCACGTAATGAAAGTAGTTTATTAGATTATGTATTGGTGGATAAAAGGTTGATGGGTAGGCTCCAGGATGTACATGTTTATAGAGGGGCAACTGATATATCGGATCATTATTTAGTTGTAGCTACAGTTAGAGTAAGAGGTAGATGGGAAAAGAGGAAGGTGGCAACAGCAAGTAAGAGGGAGGTGAGTGTATAAACTAAGGGAGGAGGAAGTTCGGGTGAGATATAAGCGACTATTGGCAGAAAGGTGGGCTAGTGCAAAGATGAGTAGTGGGGGGGGGAGGGGGGTGAAGAGGGTTGGAATAGTTTTAAAAATGCAGTATTAGAATGTGAGGCAGAAGTTTGTGGTTATGGGAGGGTGGGGGCAGGAGGAAAGAGGAGTGATTGGTGGAATGATGAAGTAAAGGGTGTGATAAAAGAGAAAAAGATAGCTTATGAGAGGTTTTTACAAAGAAGTGTTATAAGAAGAGCAGAGTATATGGAGAGTAAAAGAAAGGTAAAGAGAGTGGTGAGAGAGTGCAAAAGGAGAGCAGATGATAGAGTGGGAGAGGCACTGTCAAGAAATTTTAATGAAAATAAGAAAAAATTTGGAGTGAGTTAAACAAGTTAAGAAAGCCTAGGGAAAGTATGGATTTGTCAGTTAAAAACAGAGTAGGGGAGTTAGCAGATGGGGAGATGGAGGTATTAGGTAGATGGCAAGAATATTTTGAGGAACTTTTAAATGTTAAGGAAGAAACAGAAGCAGTAATTTCATGCACTGGTCAGGGAGGTATACCATCTTTTAGGAGTGAAGAAGAGCAGAATGTAAGTGTGGTGGAGGTACGTGAGGCATTACGTAAAATGAAAGGGGGTAAAGCAGCTGGAACTGATGGGATCATGACAGAAATGTTAAAAGCAGGGGGGGATATAATGTTGGCGTGGTTGGTACTTTTGTTTAATAAATGTATGAAGGAGGGGAAGGTACCTAGGGATTGGCGGAGAGCATGTATAGTCCCTTTATATAAAGGGAAAGGGGACAAAAGAGACTGTAAAAATTATAGAGGAATAAGTTTACTGAGTATACTAGGAAAAGTGTACGGTAGGGTTATACAGTGGACCCCCGCATAACGATCACCTCCGAATGCGACCAATTATGTAAGTGTATTTATGTAAGTGCGTTTGTACGTGTATGTTTGGGGGTCTGAAATGGACTAATCTACTTCACAATATTCCTTATGGGAACAAATTCGGTCAGTACTGGCACCTGAACATACTTCTGGAGTGAAAAAATATCGTTAACCGTGGGTCCACTGTAATTGAAAGAATTAGAGGTAAGACAGAATGTAGGATTGCGGATGAGCAAGGAGGTTTCAGAGTGGGTAGGGGATGTGTAGATCAAGTGTTTACATTGAAGCATATATGTTAACAGTATTTAGATAAAGGTAGGGAAGTTTTTATTGCATTTATGAATTTAGAAAAGGCATATGATAGAGTGGATAGAGGAGCAATGTGGCAGATGTTGCAAGTATATATGGAATAGGTGGTAAGTTATTAAATGCTGTAAAGAGTTTTTATGAGGATAGTGAGGCTCAGGTTAGGGTGTGTAGAAGAGAGGGAGACTACTTCCCGGTAAAAGTAGGTCTTAGACAGGGGTGTGTAATGTCACCATGGTTGTTTAATATATTTATAGATGGGGTTGTAAAGGAAGTAAATGCTAGGGTGTTTGGGAGAGGGGTGGGATTAAATTTTGGGGAACCAAATTCAAAATGGGAATTGACACAGTTACTTTTTGCTGATGATACTGTGCTTATGGGAGATTCTAAAGAAAAATTGCAAAGGTTAGTGGATGAGTTTGGGAATGTGTGTAAAGGTAGAAAGTTGAAAGTGAACATAGAAAAGAGTAAGGTGATGAGGGTATCAAATGATTTAGATAAAGAAAAATTGGATATCAAATTGGGGAGGAGGAGTAT
Organism: Cherax quadricarinatus; assembly: GCF_038502225.1. Lineage (NCBI taxonomy): Eukaryota > Metazoa > Arthropoda > Malacostraca > Decapoda > Parastacidae > Cherax > Cherax quadricarinatus. The sequence goes on from NC_091363.1 coordinate 2,372,385, forward strand.
GGAAGAAGTGAATGTTTTCAGATACTTGGGAGTTGATGTGTCGGCGGATGGATTTATGAAGGATGAGGTTAATCATAGAATTGATGAGGGAAAAAAGGTGAGTGGTGCGTTGAGGTATATGTGGAGTCAAAAAACGTTATCTATGGAGGCAAAGAAGGGAATGTATGAAAGTATAGTAGTACCAACACTCTTATATGGGTGTGAAGCTTGGGTGGTAAATGCAGCAGCGAGGAGACGGTTGGAGGCAGTGGTGATGTCCTGTTTAAGGGCTATGTGTGTTTAAGGGCTATGTGTGGTGTAAATATTATGCAGAAAATTCGGAGTGTGGAAATTAGGAAAAGGTGTGGAGTTAATAAAAGTATTAGTCAGAGGGCAGAAGAGGGGTTGTTGAGGTGGTTTGGTCATTTAGAGAGAATGGATCAAAGTAGAATGACATGGAAAGCATATAAATCTATAGGAGAAGGAATGCGGGGTAGGGGTCATCCTCGAAAGGGTTGGAGGGAGGGGATAAAGGAGGTTTTGTGGGCAAGGGGCTTGGACTTCCAGCAAGCGTGCGTGAGCGTGTTAGATAGGAGTGAATGGAGACGAATGGTACTTGGGACCTGACGATCTGTTGGAGTTTGAGCAGGGTAATATTTAGTGAAGGGATTTCAGGGAAACTGGTTATTTTCATATAGTCGGACTTGAGTCCTGGAAATGGGAAGTACAATGCCTGCACTTTAAAGGAGGGGTTTGGGATATTGGCAGTTTGGAGGGATATGTTGTGTATCTCTATACGTATATGCTTCTAAACTGTTATATTCTGAGCACCTCTGCAAAAGCAGTGATAATGTGTGAGTGTGGTGAAAGTGTTGAATGATGATGAAAGTATTTTCTTTTTGGGGATTTTCTTTCTTTTTTGGGTCACCCTGCCTCGGTGGGAGACGACCGACTTGTTTAAAAAAAAAAAAAAAAAAAAAAAAAAAAATATATATATATATATATATATATATATTACTATTCATGTATAGTATAAATATATCCTAGGTAGTAGGTTGGTAGACAGCAACCACCCAGGGAGGTACTACCGTCCTGCCAAGTGAGTGTAAAACGAAATCCTGTAATTGTTTTACATGATGGTAGGATTGCTGGTGTCCATTTTTCTGTCTCATAAACATGCAAGGTTTCAGGTATGTCTTGTTACTTCTACTTACACTTAGGTCACACTACACATACATGTACAAGCATATATATACACACCCCTTTGGGTTTTCTAATATTTTTCTTACTAGTTCTTGTTCTTGTTTATTTCCTCTTACCTCCATGGGAAAGTGGAACAGAATTCTTCCTCCGTAAGCCATGATGTCGTAAGAGGCGACTAAAATGCCGGGAGCAAGGGGCTAGTAACCCCTTCTCCTGTGTGTATTACTAAATTTAAAAGGAGAAACTTTCGTTTTTCCTTTTGGGCCACCCCGCCTCAGTGGGATACGGCTAATGTGTTGAAAGAAAGAAGACACAATATTTTGATATTACAAAATAAGTTACATTGATAAAGGAGAGTAAACTGTAAGAGAGCATGATTGGCTTGTAGAAAATATTTTATTTCCAATTTATTAAAGAATGTATTGTGCGGCATGTATATTAAACTTTCTCCCAGACCCTCGATATTAATGTTGCTCCCTGTGTCTACTTCAAAAAAAAATTCTTCTGAAATGGTAGAGAATTTTTTTCTGGAGGTAATGACACCAAAAGTACAAAATTTGATGGAAACTCATGGAATTACGGACTCAAAGTTAGAGGTCTGGGTGCAATTTATGTATCAATGATTTCATTGAGTTTAAGTCCTATTTTAAGTTAATACCATTGCTCCTTTTGAACAAATTCTTAGCTATTTAGCTAGTATGCCTTCTGTTCTGTTGATTGAATACAAGAAACCACCCATTGAAGTATTAAAACTACCATATAAAGTGCATAAAGTTGGTAAATTGACCAATTTTACACACAAAAAATACTAATATAAAAATGGTGCAAAATAAACATTGTAGACATTCCTGGCACTAAAATATTTCATCTTCATTAATCATGTCCCCATGCCTCTCCTTTATTACACTTGCCTTCCATTTTGAATTCACACTCAAACAATAATAGAAGATTTACTATATTTTCCAGATAATAAAATATAACCAGGAATGATTGGTAATGGTTTACAGTGTTGCAATAGTTGAATCAAACCTAATAAAAACCCATAAAACAGGTATAGGGGGACCTTACCTGTCATCCTGGAAATTGGAAATCAATTTCTGCTACTTTGAACCCAATTTCAAGTTACTTCTGGTCCTGAAACCAATCAAAATGATCTTTATTTCTGTAGTATGTCTTCGATTCTATCAAATGACACAAAGAAACAGCCAGTAAAACCATAAAAACCATCCTAGTGCTTTAAACCAAACACTTTGTCAGTTTTGCTTTTCCCATCATGCACCACATGGGGCAGAATTTTTTTTTACTGTGCACACTCATCATGCAGAGTCGTTCTCTTATATCTAGGCCAGAATTTACCAATCACAACTTATCTGAGTGAGCCAAATTCATGACATATAACTATGCGAAGGACCCTGGTCTCAGTGATGTAGTTTTACGTGATGTCCAATGACAGGGTTAAAAAAGATAAGGATGACAATGTAGTGCAAGATATTAAGGTCAGTGATTGGCCTTATGCCTCCCCTGATTAACCCTTAATAAGTTGTTGGTCAGATCTTCATCTTCTGGGCTTTGTCCCATTTTAAAATTTGAATGCTAATTTTTTTTTTTTTTAGTTAGTATTACGTAGTATGTATATGCTGTACAGTACAAAATTTTCCAAATGCAGTAGCATATTATTTGTGACAGTGGTAGGTGTTTTCTTCTGTACATTAGAATAATGGATGGAAACTGAGATAGATGTTATTCACTGGTTAGGTTTTTAAGATATTGAGTTTTGTATACATTTTGTGAATCTTCTTATCGGCCAGTAGATTAATCATGTAGATTTGTATAATATACGACCAAGTTTTTTTTTTTTTTCTTTTTTTTTTTATTGCTGGTACAGGGTTCAGAGACAGGTATACAGACAGAGGCTATGACAGAGGCAGAGGCTATGACAGGGATAGAGGCTATGACAGGGATAGAGGTAAGCAAAACTCTAGATCAGTGCTCATGCATAGTTCATTCCAGAGCTTGCTCACTTCTTACTGTTTTGTAATTTTCTCTTACCTTCATTTGTAATATTCAGCTTGCATAAAGGCAGTATTCAGTTCTTAGTTCTCTTACTATGCTTCTCAGTTTGTCTAGGTGATACAGCGACTTTTTTGTGATAAGTTACAAGTACTGTATACCTGTATTATATCATGTAACCCAAAGCACTGTATATACCCAGATATAGCTTGTTTTAAATTGTTCACTTACAATGTGTTCTCATAAACCTTACACTATTTTAGGTGTATTTTTATTGTTTCTATCCCACCAACTGGAGGCTACCTAATGATGAAAACGTGTTTGCCATCATAATCCATTGTTAGCCCACTGGACCGCAACATTCCCATCCCACTTTCAAAAGTACAAGAGCTGAAGTCCAGCTAGTTGGCTTTCTCAAAACCCTACATGTATTTCCTTGCATTATAAGAGTACAATGGTACCTTGACTTATGAGTGCCCCAGCTTACGAGTTTTCTGAGTTACGAGCCATCCCTCGGTTGATTTTTTGCTTTGAGTTGCTAGCCAAAATTCGAGTTACAAGCGGGCTTCAGGTACACTGCCACTAGCTGGCGCAGTGAATGCCACAACATCCTCCCAGCATCCTGTGTCTCACTCGTTCAGTGCACGTGGTTACCATGCCGTGGAAGTATCTCACTTGTGTTGTGCTTGTGTTTTGTGCAGTTATTTTGCCAAATTTCTTTTTTCTAACCATGGGTCCTAAGTGCAGAGGACATTGCTGAGAAGAGGAGGAGGATGATGTCCATTGAATTAAAGCATGAAATCATAGAAAAACATGAGCGAGGTGTACATGTATTCGACTTGGCGAGGCAGTATGAGCGCAGTTCTTCTACGATATGTACCATACTGAAGTAGAAGGAGTCGATAAAGGCTATAATGCCAGCCAAGGGCGTTAAAATACGTAATTTCTAAGCTGCGGACCTCTGTCCATGAAAAGATGGAGAAGCTGCTGTTGATGTGGTTGATGGAGAAGCAGCTCGCAAGAAATACCGTGACAGAGGGTATCTTCTGCGAGAAGGCATGAGGCATTTATGCTTATTTGCTGCAGCAAACCCCAAGCACTTCAATGGACAAGACATTATCCATTGCTGTGCCTGATCCAAGGTAAATGCACTTTTATAAAACCAGTTTATTTCTTTACATTCTCTTTTATGATTTATTATGTTTTTATGCAATAATTCTTATTTATAAATACATTTTTCTTATTTAAAAACCCATAAAAAAAATTGGGTGTTTTTTGGGGGGCTGGAATGGATTAATGGTATTTCAGTAAGGAAAATTTATTTAATACATGAGCAAATTGAGTTACGAGCTCAGCCACGGAACAAATTAAACTCATAAGTCAAGGTACCATTGTACTTATAAATCCTATTCTCCACTCTTCTCCACTTTTCAACAAGGACCTTCACACCTGTCGATCCCAGTTAAATACTCTTTATTTATCAACTGATACCTTTCTAGTTTACCAAACATTCCTGACAATCCTTTGTTGACTCACTGAATTATGCTTTTTACAGTCACAAATAATTTCTTTATTCTTTGTTCTGTGGATAATATTTACATCACATGGTTAATCTTTGACATATTTCCATTACCTCCAACCTTCTGGTTGCAACATTCTGGGACCACACTTCATATTTGCTTGTAAATATTGGCACAGATTTTTTTTTTTTTTTTTAACACTGTGGCTATCTCCCACCAAAGTAGAGTGACTCAGTAAAGAAGACACTTTCACCCATCTAGAGTTCAGGTACTGTATTTCCCATCTTCAGAACTCCAGTCTGGCTAGCCAGTTTTCCTGACTATTTTTTCACACACACTAACAGCATGGCAAATCATAAAAATCACTTAAGAACACAAGAGAGGAGAAACACTGCAGCAGGCCTGATAGCCCATACTAGGCAGGTCCTTCACAATCCATCCCACTAACAAAATATTTGGCCTATACTAGGCAGGTCCTTCACTTGCATTCACTTACTCTTATCTAACATGCTCACACAAGCCTGTTCAGTATCCTAGCCCCACCCTTCAACCTTTCCTAGGATGACCCCTACCCCTCCTTCTCTCAACCCCAGATTTATACACCCATGGCCTAGTGGGCAACACTTGCCTCGCACACTGAGTGTCCGTGGTTCAATCCTCGGCAAGGATGGAAAGATTGGGCATATTTCTTTACACCTGCTGTCCTGGTCACCTAGCAAGCAAGTACCTGGGTGTTAGTCAACTGGTGTGGGTCACATCCTGGGGGACAAGATTTAAGGACCCCAATGGAAATAAGACGAACAGTCCTCGATGATGCACTGACTTTTGTGGATTATCCTGGGTGGCTAACCCCCTGGGGTTAAAAATCTGAACAGAATCTTATATCTTAGGAATTCTGTTTTTCCCTTAATGTCCCCTCCTCAGCCCTCGGTAATTTAATGCATCCCTCCTTTTTTGCCACAGGTTTTTCAATATTTATCCAGCTTTATACCCTTTTCCCTGTTATTTATCTCAATTTTCATAGAACCTTCTACTAATCTTAACACAATGATTTATGCCATTCTCCTTCCATTCTGACTTTGAATCCTGTATCATATTTCTCTTTGATATCCACCTCAGTACACTTGAGCCAACCATTTTTGCACCAAAGGATCATTAATAATAATAATACATGTACGTATACGTATTATTATTATTATTAATGATCATACAAGGTATACGTATCTGTATACCTTGTACATGTACAAGGTATACAGGCCTAGCTGATATCAGTGATATACTGCTGTATAGAAAGCCGCTTATTATGCAAAGCATTTCTGGCAAATTTGGTCAGTTTTGTCCCAGGATGTGACCCACACCAGTTGACTAACACCCAGGTACCCATTTTATACTGATGGGTGAACATGGACAGCAGGTGTCTCATGGAAACACATCCTAATGTTATCCAGCTGTACCAGGGATTTGAACTCCGGACCTCAGTGTGAGTCGAGTGCACTAGCAGTCGAGCTGCGGGAAACCATTCATTGTTTGAATTCCTTTGTATTTTGCCATATTCTAGCTACCACCATGTGGTTATCAGATGCTTAAGTCGCTTAACCCTTAAACGGTCCAAACAAATCGACGTTCAAATTCGCAGTGCTACAAAAGTAGATCTACTATTTTTTACATATTTTCATATATAACACAAAAAAAAAATGTAGATAAAAGTTTTTTTTACACATTTTCAAATGTAAAACAAAAAAGAAGATCTACATTTTTTTTACATACTTTCAGATGTTGAAAAAACATATATATACGTTTGGACCATTTAAGGGTTAAAATATGTACTGTGTATTGTCCACCTAAGAGCCTATCCCATAATGATATTCACTAGTTGAATATTAGGTTAGGAATAAATTCTGCTGAAAATTTCCTAGTGTATCATTGATATTGGTTTATTCTAATTATCTGTACTGTACATATTTTTCTCATATTAATGATGGCATGTATTCAGGACCCACAAACAGTACACATAGGCATGCAACTCAACACAAAAATTGTAATGAAAAATATCTCTTGTATCAGTGTTATTCTTCCCATAATCTTTTAGTTTATTCACAGTTTAAAAATCTTTAAGTTTATTCATAAAATAATTGTACTTCAAGGTACTCTTGAATAAATGTAAACTATGAAACTTTATGTAGATCTTTTAGTGTACAGTACTTAAAAGCCAAAATGTCCAGGAATAGGATCCAATTTTTTAATTTCCTTTAACCCTTCGACTGTCCAAACGTATGCTCGCATAGCGCTCCGAACGTAGATCTATGTTTTTTTTTTTTTTTTTACATTGTTTCTCATGGAGAAAATCAAGGCCGGAGTGCTACTCGCGCAAACGTAGATTTATGTTTGGACAGTTTAAGGGTTAAATATCAACAAATTATTTGTGTGTGCGCGTGTGTGCATGTGTGCACGTGTGCACGTGTGCACGTGTGCGTGCGTGTGTGTGCGCGCGCACAGATCTAGTTTATGGATGTGTTTTCTGTCTCTGCAAGGCTATCACTAGAATGTTACATTCAGAAAATAACTCCAGGTCCCTTCTCATCATGTTCAGTATTAAAACCAAGTTGGTTAGGGATCCAAAAATATTAACATATTTCGCAGCTTGTAAGACGCGGGCTTATATTTTTATTATAATAATCAAGGGGGAAGTGCTAAACCCATAGGATTATACAGCACCTGTGGGGGAGATGGAAGGTATTCAGGGAACTGGAGCACAGATCCAGTTCCCTAGATCAAGAGCCCCTCACCAGCATCAAGGAACCTTCCTTGAGGAGTACGCAGCTTATAGACTTCTTTTAGTTTCAATGGCTCAGCATCGGATGTAACTGGGAGAGTTACAGCCCACCCCACACCCCAAACTTATAGCTTCTGTCACTGACCTTCATTTTATAGGATGCAGGGTGGTTTTTTGGAGACATTTTATGGGAAAAAGCATGCATCTAATAAGCCGCGAAATACGGTATACTTCTTTGTTACTGATAAATTTTACTGAAACATTACTGGGTATCTTCATGTTGTTGGGTTATCTTGTCAAATTTCTTTGAGAGGAGCAACTTTTTTAAAAATTAACTTCGATATCCATATAAATTTAGGAGTGAAACGGTGTACAACTTGTTCAGCTCGATCACCAGTGTTGTGGTGAACCAGTATTTATGTGAACAAGAAAATAAATAAATTTGTAGGTATTGACTACTAATGTTTTTCAGAAATTCTTGTTCACATTTAGTGTGAATAACTTTATGCAGCTGTAATTGACCTATAAAATGCTCTTAATTAAATATAAATCTATTCTTACATACAGCATAAATATATGAAACATTCAAGAAGACTGCTTCATGTATTTATTTACTCTTTTATCCAATATCGTGATTCCAAACATAATTTGGAAGTTTTCATTTTTTCCTGCTTGCTGTTGCTCAAGCCTATGGCTGTGCTTTGTGATTTATAAGTATGAGGTTGTAATATACAGCAGTGATGGTGTATGATGATGGGTAAAATTTGGGTGTTTGACAATCTCTTGATTGGGTTATCAATTTCCCAAGGATTTTATAGATAAAATACTAACTGATTTTACTGACATTTTTTGTTATTATTTTGTAATGTAACCTTAAATAATTACCTTTCTTCCAGTATGAGTAATTCAGGAACTTTAAATATTTTCCTATTGTCTTCAAAATGCTGTATATTCACATTAGTTGTAGATTTTGGCATGAAACAAATGCAAGTAATGCAGCCCAATTCTAACAGCATCCAGGAATAGTTGGAGAGAGAGTTTTAGGGGCTTGAGCATCCACCAGGCTTGTGTGTACATGTTAGATAGGAGTGCATGGAGATACGTGGTAAGATTCTTAATGACTGTGCTGTTGGAATGTGAAAAGGATAACTTTTATGAAGTGACTCAGGGAAACTGATTAACTGGATTTAAGTCTTGGAAGTAGGCAGGACAGTGCCTGTACTCTGAAGGAGGATACTCTGTGTGACTATGTAGCACACTTCTGGAAAGATGGTGGTCGAGTAATGATGAATGTTTTTTCTTTGGGTCACCCTTCCTTAGTGGGAGATGGCCTTTGAGTTAAAAAAAAAAAGTACATATATAAATATACAATTATTTTTATTATTCTGTCTCCTTACTCCCCAGAGGAAGAATGGATTTTGGAAGCTATTCACATTTTTTGTGTGCCACAACATTTGACAAATCACATAGCACCCTCTTGTATTTATATACAAAATGTTAAAGAACAAAATTTATTGTGAATACCCTCCTAGCTAGTGCACACACAACTGCTGCTAGCACATAATCTACCAGACTGCTCTAGTTACCCTTCTGTCTCATATACTTGATTGTTTCTCAGAATGTGTATTGTATGTTACCAAATACATGCATGTCTAAGCCCATTACAGCTCAAACTGAGCTACAGGGTTTGGGCTTCTAATTCCAGAATTGATAGACTGGATATAAATCTCATTACTCTATTGAAAGGGTTACATTACACATAACACAACTTAACCCAACACACCAATTAGCCCACCTTGATTGTTTCAGTGATCAGTATTTTGATAAAATACTATATAAAAAGAATAAAATATTTATTTCTTTGCTAACGTTACAGTGTGTGTTTACATATAATATGATTGGAGCAAAGAAAACCACTATCATGCCAAGGCATTTTGGGCAGACTTAACCTAATACATGTAAAGTAAAAGGACACAAGTGCAACTAATGTGACATTTATTTTTTGTGGCAACGTTTCGCTCTCCAGGAGCTTTATCAAGCCATTACAAACAATACATGGACACAGAGGGTATATAAAGGCTCAGAGTGAGGTGTAATACTAGTGAGGTACCATTTCGATGTTCACTAGTGGTAGTAGTAGTATTAGTAGTAGTAGTAGTAGTAGTAGTAGTGGTGGTATTACACCTCACTCTGAGCCTTTATATACCCTCTGTGTCCATGTATTGTTTGTAATGGCTTGATAAAGCTCCTGGAGAGCGAAACGTTGCCACAATAAATGTCACATTAGTTGCACTTATGTCCTTTTACTTTACATATTGTCGGTAATTCTACCAACTTTATTACTAATACATGTACTTAGACTACTTAAGTCTAGATAGGTGAAGAGTGGTAGAATACAAATAGTCAGTATTCACATTACATATTTTAGTCAATACAGGCAGTTACCAGGTTATGAATGTGGGAGTTATGCAGATCCACACTTACACAAGGGCCATTTTGGAACCAACTAGTTTCTTATTGATTTCTGTCTGCAATTGAGAACATTGTAAGAATTAAAAAAAAAAAAAAGTATGTGCATTCTGTCAATTGCTTAGATTTTTTGTAATGCTTATTATATGCTTGTGTGGTTGGCTCGTATTTGTTTGGTAGAGATTGGTCAAGATCTGAAGATTTAAAAATTGAAATGGGTAGTGTGAATGAAGGGAGGCAGTCTCCTCTCTCGTGTGCCAACGCTGCTACTGCTGCCGTTGTCGCCGCCAGACTTGAGCAGCAACAGCAGCAGCTTCTCACATCACACGCCCAGGCATGTCCACAGTTCTGCCTTCCCCACATGATACACCCTTTCATGTGCTACCCTCACTTGCATCCTCCCATACTGTATGCCTAAGCACTCCTCCATCACCATTTGAGGGTATATGAAATAGTGCTGTCAGATATGATGGGAACAGGGAATGAAGAAAAAGGATTGAGGAAGAGAGGGGGGAAAAGAGAGGGACTCATTTCATGCGAGCACTAATTTAATTTCATTGTTTAAAAAAGATAAATTAGATCTGGATTATAATTGTCTCAGAATGCTTCTCCATTTATAATGGGTTTCTATGGGAAAACGAGGTCAGAGTACTAAACGCTCCCATTACAGATTATTTTTTTAGTACGGCATTTCATTTATTTTGGTACCTCCTGATGTTTTATAGTTTAGGCCTCTTCAAGGGGGGCTCCTTGGCATGGTGAAGAGGCTCTTGGTCTGAGGAATTAGACCTGTCGGTCTACTTCCTCAGACCGAACCTAATTACCCCCCAATCCCCCATTCCCTATCTCATCCTCCCCTTTTTCCTTTCCTCCTCCTCCTCCCCACCCCTCCCTTTTGCCCTTCCTTTTATTTTTTTTTTTTTTTTTTTTTTTTTTTTTTTTTTTTTTTTTTTTTTTTTTTTTTTTTTTTTTTTTTTTTTTTTCCACAGGCACGCTAGTTCCTAGGTAGGGGAAAGGGTACCGGGGTCCATCCCATTCCGTTGAGGTTCTTGGTGGTGGCGTAGTTTGCCGTGGAATCTGGATTGCCTGGGGATGTCCTGATCCCTCTCCGGTATCCCGGAGGGTGGCTTTGGGTGTCTCTCGAGCGACGGGTGTATCTCTGGAAGCCACCTTTCGGATTCCGGGGGTGGTGGCCGAAGGAGGTATGCTTTGTGGCGGATTTCCGGCCGCCCTCTCTTTTGTCCACCAAGGCAGCTCGGCAGATGTGAGGTTGCTATCCCGGATTGCCGGTTTACTGGCATGATGGGTAGGGTATGGCACGGGTTCCATGCTGCATCTGCACTACTTGGGGTGCTGAGGCCCTCTTGGGCGCGGAGGGAGATTTCTGGCCCTTTCATTCCTCCTAGGAACTATCCCTCCCCGGTCCCCCCTTTTTTTATTCTTTTTTTTTTTATTTTTTTTTCTTCTTTCTTTTTTTTTCCTTAAAAACAAAAAAGAAAGAAGTAACCTAACCATGGCAGCCCTAGTCCATGAACCTGCTACCCCCGGGCCCCTTCTTGATACCGCACCCCATTCTGACCCCGCCTCGTCTTTGGACCACTCTTCGGACACTCCTCATGCCTCTGTACCTCTTGCCGGTGCTGTTTCCTCACCCGCTTCAGGTACTGAGGCCTCGACTGACTCCTTCGATTTATCTGACCTTCACTCTCCTCTGACTATGCTTCCGGCCTCTCCCTCTACGGTGCGGCAATTTTCGAATCGCCGGCCTGTTCCACGTCGGACCAACTCTGGTCCCACGCCTAAACGACAACGACAGTTACCTGCTGATGATACTTCTCCACCTTCTCGTTCTTCTCAGAAAAGATCGACACGTCCTTCACTACCTTTCCACGCTCAGTTTCAGACTGCACAATGGACTAAATTCTTCACTTTACGACCGACTTCCTCTACTGCCTATCTTTCTGACCACAGTATGTATTGGCAAGGCACTCCTACGCCATGTTGGTAAATATATTTCCTTTCATGCTCTTAAGAGCGGTACGCGCATCGTCACCGTACAAAATGCTACCCAGGCTCATGAGCTTTCTCATCTTTCCCATATCGATACTGTTCCTGTAACTATTGAAAAGCATCATTCCCTCAATTCTTGTAGTGGTACCGTCATTCTGCCCCATACCATAGTTCAACAAAATTTCCAGACATGTGGCACTGACATTCTTGAACAGCTGGAACTCCAAGATCTCCCAATCCTCAAGGTAGACACTTACGTTCTTCCTGCCCGCGGGCGGAGACAATACCCTAGCAATGTGGCTCGTTTAACTTTTGACAGCCGTGAACTCCCATCCTCAGTTTATGTAGCAGGACATCGGTTACAAGTTCGAAAGGTGATCCCTACACCGCAACTGTAGAAATTGCTGGCGATTTGGCCATCCAGCGAAATATTGCAGATCTATCGCCGAATGCCCAGTCTGTGGTGCAGATGACCATTCTAATACGTCTTGCAATGGACCTCCCTCTTGTCTTAATTGTCATGAGGCTCACCCTTCGTACTCTCGCCGTTATCATGTCTACTTAAACGAGCGGGAAATCCGTTACCTCAGAGGCAGAAGGTCTCCCTTATGCCATGGCAGTTTCTCATCTCCGCCTCCAAGGGAGACTACCTTGTGTTTCTTATTCCCATGTTTCAAAACGTCCCCCCACTTCTGGTATCCCATCTTCTGCACCCACCTCTGTGGTTACCTCTCCCATAGTCACTCCTGTAGCTAATTCTTTTGCTGTCCTCGGCTCAGACGTCCCTACTTCAACGTCTCAGTCTGATCCTGCTTCTTCGTGTTCTCTCTCACAAGCCTCAGTAGCGACGAGATCTCGTATGACACCTCCTCCCAATCGTCCCTCTACTTCTCAAAAGTCAAAAAAAGGTCCGTTAACACCTCCTACCCATCTTCCACCTCCTCATTTTCCCTTCCCTGTCTCTGTACCTGGTTCTCCCCCTCTCACTGGCTCTGTTACAAGTGTAGAGGTTCACCCTCCTCCTTGTACTGTACCTTCCTCCCCTGTTCCCTCCCAAGTTTCTTCCTCTTCTGCCACCTCGCAGGTTTCTGCCTCTTCTGTCCCCTTCCACGCTTCTACAGTTCCCTCCACCCTTTCGCCCCCCCCCCTACCTTGGTACAGTCCATTACAGTTCCAATCTTTACTCATCCTCCCCCTACTATTTCCAATATTGTCTCCCATACGAAATCTCTGAATTCTGAAACACTTGAAGCAATCTCTGAATATATTGCAGAGACCAAACCATCAATGGACACTGATCCACCCTCCGCTCCTTCTCTCTCCTCTACTCCATCTGCGCAACTCCTTTCTTCACAGCGCACCGTTCCTTCGCTGCTTGAACGTTTTCCACTGCCTACGCATGTGGACTTTTCTAACCCCTCTAGTCCGTAGGAACCCTTACCTGCGGATTTCAGGTATCTTTATCATTGCCAATCATGGCCTATTTACAGTGGAATATACGCGGCCTCAGGGGTAATCGGGGTGAGCTTCAGATGTTACTCTCCCAGTTTTCTCCTGTTGGTGTTTGCTTACAGGAACCAAAATTACACTCTGCTGTTATCTCTCCCATCTCAGATCCTTTTCCTGATGGGACCTTTAATGAAAGTGCCCTTCTTCTACGCACTGATATTATGTACCATCAGCTATTTGTTCGTACTTCGCTGCATTACACAGCAGCCCGTATCCACTTGCATAGGTGGTATACGATCTGTTCTTTATATCTCTCTCCTTCTCGGGCATTATCTATTCCGGATATTGCCTTTCTTGTTTCGTCATTACCACCACCGATTCTGTTACTTGGTGATTTTAACGCCCACCATTTCCTCTGGGGGGGGTCTCACTGTGATTCCTGTGGCATTCAGTTAGAGGCTTTTCTTGCCACCCACCCCCTCCATGTTTTAAATACAGGTACTCACACCCATTTTGATTCTCGGACTCACACTCTCTCTTGCATCGATCTCTCAGTCTGCTCTTCCTCCGCCGCATTAGACTTCACTTGGTCTGTTCTTCCGGACTTACATGACAGCGATCATTTCCCAATCATTCTTACTTCCCCTTCATATTCACCACCTCTTCGCATCCCACGCTGGCAATTTGATCAGGCAAATTGGAACCTTTACTCACACCTAACTGTTTTTAGAGAGGTTCCTTCTTCGTCCTCCATCGATGAGCTTTTACACCTCTTCTCATCCTCCGTTTTAACCGCAGCTTCTCATTCTATACCCCAAACTTCGGGCAGGCATTCTCAGAAATGCGTGCCTTGGTGGTCTCCTGCTTGTGCTTGTGCAGTACGTTTGAAACGCGCTGCATGGGGCAGGTACCGGTACAATAGAACCACAGAGAGACTTCTTGAATTTAAGCAGAAGCGTGCAATTGCTCGCCGTGTCATCCGTGACGCTAAACGCACTTGCTGGCGAGATTATGTCTCCACCATCACCTCTGCTTCCTCTATGAGTGCAGTCTGGAAAAAAGTACGAAAACTGAGTGGTAAATATTCTCCTGACCCGGCTCCTGTTCTGCGGGTTGCCGGTGTTGATATAGCAAATCCACTAGATGTTGCCAATGAAATTGGCAATCATCTGGTCCGTATTTCTCAGGGACTCCATCTATGCCCCTCATTTCTTTCCTCAAAGTCTGCCAGAGAGTTAGCACCCTTGGACTTTTCGTCTCTCAGAGAAGAACAGTATAATGTGCCTTTTACACTTCAAGAACTGGAGGCAACACTCTCAGCTTGCCGATCATCGGCAGCTGGGCCCGACGACATTCATATTCGTATGCTACAACATTTACATCAGTCAGCCCTTGCAGTCCTATTACGCCTTTACAATCTTATTTGGTCACAAGGAGTTCTTCCACAGCTGTGGAAATCCGCCATTGTTCTCCCTTTCCGCAAACCAGGCACTACGGGACATGAAACCTCCCACTATCGTCCCATTGCTCTTACCAGTGCAGTTTGCAAAGTGATGGAACGCCTAGTAAATAGACGTTTAGTGTGGTATTTAGAGACACACAACAGTGTCTCCACTCGTCAATATGGCTTTCGTAAGGGACGTTCTACCATAGACCCCTTACTACGCTTGGATACGTATGTTCGTAATGCCTTTGCGAATAACCACTCAGTTATTGCCATATTTTTTGACCTTGAGAAGGCATATGACACAACTTGGAGGTATAATATTTTAGCCCAAGCCTTCGAGGCAATCTACCATCCTTCCTTAAGAACTTTTTAACTGACTGGCATTTCCGTGTTCGGGTTAATAATGTGCTCTCCCCGGACTTTATCCAAGCTGAAGATGTCCCCCAGGGATGTGTTCTGAGCACAACACTTTTTCTCCTTGCTATTAATGATTTGGCCTCTAGTCTTCCATCAAATATTTGGTCATCAATCTATGTTGATGACTTCGCTATTGCCAGTACAGGCGCTGACTGTCACCTTATTACAGTTTCTCTCCAGCATGCAGTCGACCGTGTTTCCAATTGGGCCACCACATGTGGGTTTAAATTTTCAAGCACTAAAACCCACCAAATTACTTTCACTAGACGCTCTGTCATCTCCGATCATCCTTTGTACCTCTATGGCTCCCGTATCCCTGAACGTGATACAGTTAAGTTTCTGGGCCTCCTCTTTGATCATAGGTTATCCTGGAAACCTCACATTACCTCTCTGAAGGCAACTTGTCACAGCCGGCTGAACCTTCTTAAAACCCTTGCTCATCTTTCATGGGGAGCTGATCGTCGAACCCTCCTTCGCCTACATTTCACCCTTATCTTATCGAAACTTGATTATGGTGACCAGATCTATTCAGCGGCATCTCCTGCTACTCTCTCTAGCCTTAACCCCATTCATCACCAAGGATTACGTTTATGCCTTGGTGCTTTTCGCTCTTCCCCTGTCGAGAGCCTCTATGCAGAAGCGAACGTTCCATCCTTATCCGATCGCCGTGATGCCCATTGCCTTCGCTACTGTATACGCTCTTATGATCTCCACAATCCTTCCATTTATAGAATGGTCACTGATATTAGTAGACATTCTTTATTTGTTCGCCGCCCCTGTTTACTCCATCCCTTCTCTCTTCGCCTTCATTCGCTCTTGTCTTCTCTTCAATTACCACCTTTCTATGTACATGTAGCATCTCACTTTTCCCTACCCCCCTGGGAAGTTCCAGCTGTTCGAGTCTGTTCTTTCTCTCTCCCTTGCTCGAAAGCCCAACTGTCTACAGTCGCTTCCCGCTCTCTTTTTCTTGACCACTTTCACTCTCATTCTCATACCATTGCTGTGTACACAGATGGCTCTAAGTCTTCTGACGGCCTAGGATTCGCAGCAGTGTTTCCGGACAGCGTCGTACAAGGGCATTTACTATCTTCGGCTAGTATTTTTACTGCTGAATTGTATGCCATCCTTACAGCACTTATCCGTATTGCATCTATGCCTGTGTCATCATTTGTGGTTGTCTCAGACTCCCTTAGTGCTTTACAGGCTATACAGAAATTTGATACACCTCACCTCTTAGTCCTCCGTATCCAACTTTGGCTACGCCGCATCTTTACCAAGCATAAAGATATTGTTTTTTGTTGGGTCTCTGGTCATGTTGACGTACAGGGCAATGAACAGGCAGACACTGCTGCGCGGTCAGCAGTACATGACCTACCAGTTTCATGTAGAGGTATTCCATTTACGGACTATTTTGCTGCAATATCTTCCCAACTTCACACCCGTTGGCAACAACGTTGGCCTACTATGCTCGGCAACAAACTTCAATCTATTAAACCGAGTATAGGTTACTGGCCGTCTTCTTATTACCAGTGTCGAGGGTGGGAGACTACTCTCTCCCGTCTTCGCATTGGCCATACTCGTCTTACTCATGGATATCTTGTGGAGAGGCGCCCTGCTCCTCTCTGTGAGAATTGCCAAGTTCCATTATCAGTCAACCACATTCTGTTGGACTGCCCACTTTATCAACGAGCACGCAGAATTTACCTCTGTCGTCATCTTCGCTCCGCTGCTCTCTCTTTACCTTCCCTTCTCGCTGATGGACCCACCTTTCATCCGGACTCTCTCATTGACTTTTTGGCAACAACTGACTGACTTCACAAATTCTGATACCTTCAGCCCTTTCTACTTCAATCTCTTGCTACCCTCTACCCCCGTACTATCCCCTGCCCCGCTGTTTTCTGTAACCTACTGATCATCCCTCCTCCTTTCTGCCATCCAATACCCTCGCTTCCTTCCCTACCCTGCAGCGCTGTATAGCCCTTGTGGCTTAGCGCTTCTTTTTGATTATAATAATAATGTAATCAGGACACTTGGGTAGTAATGACATTAATGTCTGCCACTGTTAAAATAAACATGGCAAATAAAAATTTGGTTGCCCAGCAATGAAAAAAACACTCAATATGATGGACTGTATAATGAATTTTGGACATACAAAATTTTTGGCCAAACAAATATTTGATACACTAGATTCAATCTGGTTTATTGAGATTTTTGTCCATTAACAGCAGTGTACATGTCTGGTAGGCTCTCCATACACTGGACCATGTCCTTAGTATCGAACATTTTGATACAGTGGATTTTCAGTTAAATGGACACTCCTTGTTTCTTATTAGTCCATTATACTAAGGTTTCATTGCTGTTTCAATTATATTTTGGCAGGTAAACAGTATATTTAAAACCATTATTAATACAGGTATTTTTTTAATATTAGCCTGTAAGATAGGAGTGAGTGGAGACAAGTGGTTTTTATGATGATGTGCTGTTGGAGTTTGAGCAAAATGACATTTATGAATGAATTCGGGGAAACCAGTTAGCCTGATTTCAATCCAGGAGGTGGGAAGTACAGTGCCTGCTCTCTGTAGGGAAGGGGGGTTAGGGATATCGTAGTTTGGAGGGGCATCTGAGCTGTAATGTTGGCATACCTCTGGCAAGACAGTGACCAAGTGATGGTGAAGGTGTTTCTTTTTTTTGGATCACCTTACCTTAGTGGGAGATGGCCGGTGTGCTAAAAAAAAAAAAAACTTTTTTTTTTTCCTCTGGGGCAAAAGAAAATTAATCTAAAAACACTAACCTCTAAAATGGCATGTGTTCGAACAAGTGGTCATGTCTAGATTGGAAAATGTTCACTTTACCTAGGAATTGGGCTTATCAGGTTTGTATTTATTTTGTGAAGCACTAAACCCTTGTGGGTCATTCAGTGGAAGGACTGGTGGAGGCTTGATTCTCTGTGAGAGCTAATCAAGATTCAGGCCACTACCTACCTACCTTCTGACTAAGCATCTACTGTGTGTACTGCTTAAGGTAATTTCTAAATAAATATGTTCTTGTGAAACGACCACTTGGTATTATAAGAAAGTTAAATACTCTATAGTAATTTTTTATTCAAAATTACACGTGAAAATTTTGTGGATGGGTTAACTAAATTCCAGTGCATTTATGCAAAGCTAGAATTTAAATGCCAAGATTTTTGTATATTGGCTTCTCTTTGGATTTAATTTATGAGTAGTTTAAAAGTGAGATATACAATATTACTTACTTTTGTTTAATAATTGCTGGTGCAGGGCTGAGGGACAGGTATGGAGACAGAGGCTATGACAGAGACAGAGGATATGACAGGGATAGAGGCTATGACAGAGACAGAGGCTATGACAGGGATAGAGGTAAGCAAACTCAGATCAAGGCTCATGCATAATACATTCCAGTGCTTGCTCTTGTCTTCATGCTTGTCTCTTTTTTCTTACGCTAATTTAGGTTGCAAGTTTAGAGGTGCCTGCATCCTATTCTAAGTACATTAATGATTTGAAATTTATATTGACTATTAAAAGTTAAAAAGGTTTGAATTAGATACTGCAGTGATTGTTGTAGCTATGCATGGAGTAGTTCCCCTGCCACTAATAGGCCTTGTATCATATGCATGGAGCTAATGCTGTGATTTTTTTGGTATACCTCTGCTTGTGTGTTTGAGGTGAGAGGTTTAATTATTGTTTAATAACTGTATTTGTAAGAGCTGAGCTCTTAGTATCTCTTCAATGTTTAATTTTTAATATAATATTTGAAGTTTACAGTTTAAGTGCCTCATTCCTGATCCTTTTCTGGTGTTCTGTCACTATATATAAGAACAGCTTTGCAGTGTTCTTTCAACCCCTTGTGCCTTTAATTGCTGTTAGAAAAGTTCATAT
This sequence comes from Cherax quadricarinatus, assembly GCF_038502225.1. Lineage (NCBI taxonomy): Eukaryota > Metazoa > Arthropoda > Malacostraca > Decapoda > Parastacidae > Cherax > Cherax quadricarinatus. The sequence continues at coordinate 2,391,561 of NC_091363.1, forward strand.
TTCTTGTATTTTTTTTTTTTTCATCTTATGTGGTTGTCTTCTCTTTTTTGATTTTTGAATTTTATATTCCATTTTTGATATATGTACATTGTAAAAAGACTTTTTTTTTTATCTTTCACAATCATGTCTTAGTGTCTAAAGGCCACTTTGAAGTTTGTTAATATAGCATGAGCATTTTTCACTTCTTTTTTTTTTGTCCATTTTTGCACATAGGTTTTATCACATTTTATATTTATATTGCTCTTCTTTTTAATATAGTTAAGTCCCATTAAATGGCACTTAACTACATTAAATTCCATTGCCCTTATCATTTCATTTGGTCATTTTATCTTGTGCATAAAATTTGTAAGTCCTCTTGGTAGAATTGTTATATGAATTACAAAGATTGAGGCAGTGTTAAGCTTGAGTCTCACTGGTGATACACTGGAACCTCAGTACTCAAACCTAATTCATTCTAGAAGGCTGTTCGAGCCCCGATCCGTTCAAGTCTCGAGCAAATAATTCCCAACCAATTTTCTTTTTGGTTGGTTGTTATCACTAATCTTCGTAGTCCCCATGGTGACTTATTTATACAAATAACATAAAAAGAAAATGCAAAGAATCATGAAATAGTTTAGAGCAAAGTTCTGGCAGGTTGTGCTTGTTTGGTCGAGTGTTGAGCTTTGTTCGAGTAGGGAGCTGTTTGAGTACCGAGGTTCCACTGTATTTTCATTTCAAACAGAAAATTTCTGTTGTATTGTATTTTATTCCCCTTATGTTTTGTAGTTTCCATACTAGTATTTCGGGGGGAACTTTTTGAAATCTTAAATAACTGCAATCTGCTGGTCTGTCTTCACTAAGTTGTCATTGGTGTAGTAGTACTACACCAGTACAGAGCATAACTTCTACAACCTATTTGCTAACCTCTGGCCCAAATCTTGGTCATGACCTACTTCCACTAGTGGGTCCCGCCTGTGACAGTGCCTTCAACTTCTGCACCTTGTTTGTCTCCAGTGAATAAGTGTCCATCCTTTGCCCCTGCTTCAGATTCATCAAGACTAAGGCACTGAACACTTTCTAAAGGCTGAGGGACTGATTACCCTATCTTCTGTATATAATCTCAGCTTTGAATTAAAAAGTCACTGGTTGCCAATATATTTTCAGAATAAAGATACCGAGGTTTTTGCACACGTCTATTTCACCAACATTATCATTAGTATGACAATTTTTTTTTTTTCTGGAATTATGCTTGATGGAATCCCCCAGACTGAAAATACTTTTTAGTTCTATTTTTAAGTCAGTAATAATGAAGTAGGTGATTGATTTTTATAGAAAAATTATTCTGGCATCCTCCTGTTTTAGGCTAGATTTACAATACAACATTCCACTTTTCATTTACCGAAGGTTTGCAGATAGAAACATCGGCATCCAGGCATAATGTATGCTGGTAGCAGCCGAGTTCATTAAAGATGATTGAGCATAATCTTCAAATTTGTGGCAAGAAAGAATGCCAGAACAAAGGTACAACTTTGTCATTTCCTGAAATGAGTGTCAAATAAGCAGGTTGTGATGATTAAGTAGGCTTGCATGCCAGTGGTAGCAACATTCTGGTTGATCAACTAGTCACTTATAAAGTTTGGCCGTAGGTTGATCTCTGGGAATAGAACAAATCTTGAAAATAGTCATAGATGTATCACAGTATTTATTTTTTTTTTACCCATTTAATGAATATTCTTTAGTGCTACATAAAGTACAAACCCTTAAATATAATAATCCCTTACACCCATGGCTGGGCATAAAGGATTATTATATTTGAGGTCCCAGAAAATTGCATAAAAATTGGGATCTAGTATGCTTAAACTCATGACTTGAGACGTTACTGAAAAATCAGAAGTTCTTGCTACCCTTGTCTCAAGTTTATATAATCTCTTGTACCGTGTATTTGGATTTAAGGTATTGACACTTACTTTACACCATATTGCACATTACGTTGTTTTTAATTTTACCGAATAACTTGGAAGGTGCAAGCAGTAAATTTTCCACTATGAAAAAAATTATTCAGTGGTTACATAAAGAAAACATGAATATTGTACTGTGATCTGGCCTCTTTTCAAGACTTTTTCCTGTATTAAGTTGACTTGTTAGGTTTATGGCAATAATTACACATGTGGTTGGTGTTTATCATACAATTGAAAATTTGTATAATTTTGGGGGGAGACTTAGCACCCTGGAATTATGACTTAAATGACTTAAGTTAAGGTCATTAAGTGTTGTAGCAAATCTTAAAAATGTAATATGTTTGTAGCTAGTGTAAATTCAGGCAGATTCTACCTTAGAGGAAGGAACCTGTGTCTTGACACTCCAACTTGCTCAAGTTTCTGGACAGCTTGAGAGGTGGACAGCTAGTATAGAGTAAGTTGTAAGATAACAAAAAGGCACCTAGGCATGTCTATTCCTGTATGTTATGGCTCTTATTTTTTTCCCCACTGCCATAGTAAAGTGCTATGTAAATTGTGTAAGGTTTTAGTAATTTTTAGTAGAGTATGTAATATACACAAATGTGAATTAACCTGTTTTCCTTAATTTTGGATAATTTTCTAATGTACTCCTTGAAATGTTAATATAGGTAAGATTATCTTCCTGTAAGCTTCTCTCTCTCTCTCTCTCTCGTTCTCTCTCTCTCTCTCTCTCGTTCTCTCTCTCTCTCTCTCTCTCGTTCTCTCTCTCTCTCTCTCTCGTTCTCTCTCTCTCTCTCTCTCTCTGTCTCTCTCTCTCTCTCTCTCTCTGTCTCTCTCTCTCTCTCTCTCTCTCTCTCTCTCTCTCTCTCTCTCTCTCTCTCGCTCTCTCTCTCTCTCTCTCTCTCTCTCTCTCTCTCTCTCTCTCTCTCTCTCTCTCTCTCTCTCTCTCTCTCTCTCTCTCTCTCTCTCGTTCTCTCTCTCTCTCTCTCTCTCTCTCTCTCTCTCTCTCTCTCTCTCTGTCTCTCTCTCTCTCGTCTCTCTCTCTCTCTCTCTCTCTCTCGTTCTTTCTCTCTCGTTCTCTCTCTCTCTATCTCTCTCGATCTCTCTCTCTCTCTCTCTCTCTCTCTCTCTCTCTCTCTCTCTCTCTCTCTCTCTCTCTCTCTCTCTCTCGATCTCTCTCTCTCTCTCTCTCGATCTCTCTCTCTCTCGATCTCTCTCTCTCTCGATCTCTCTCTCTCTCTCTCGATCTCTCTCTCTCTCTCTCGATCTCTCTCTCTCTCTCTCTCGATCTCTCTCTCTCGATCTCTCGATCTCTCTCTCTCTCTCTCTCGATCTCTCTCTCTCTCTCTCTCTCTCTCTCTCTCTCTCTCTCTCTCTCTCTCTCTCTCTCTCTCTCTCTCATATATATATATATATATATATTACCATCTACTCTTTCTCTTCCCCCTCTTTCTTGTCTCTTTTGTTCCTCTCCTTTTTACAGTGCATATTGAACATTATAGTGATAGGCATTTTATACTTCCATACATCCTATGTGACATTGTTTTTCCTCTCCCTATATTCTGCAGACTCCTTGATGGAGAGATGTGGTATGAAATATGGACACTATGATAAAGACAAATGCAGTATAATGTGAAAGGCTTACATTATACTGCATTTGTGTCTTTATCCACATTCATTCCTTAATAATGTATATATATATATAGAGATCTATATGTATTATAGGTGGACGATTTGGAAGTGGAGGAAGTCGCTACGATGATGATCGCAGAGGTGGCAGTGGGGGTGGTGGTTTCCGTGAGGATAATCCTTGGAGACGGGAGCGTGATGGGCCAAGAGCACCATCTGGGGAAAACTCTCTGCCAAGGGAGCGTCCTAAGTTAGTACAGTATATTTTTTCGAAGATGCTATATTTTATGTCTGTGTGAGAAGTTAATACAGACATTTATTTTTATATTGTATTAGGGGCAGATTTTGACCTTCTGAGGCCCTATGCTATGTAAAATTTGAAGCTCCAAAAAAAATTTGGAAGGTGAACACGATAGTAATATATTACGAGGGGAGGCAGGGGCAAAAATTTGAGCCCCTAATCTATAGCTGAGTTAGTTTATGCATAAATCCAGTCATGCAGTATACACTGGCTGATATAATTCCTCTGTGCATCAGCTCTTGGAATCACTTCAGAGATCATTTTTGTGCTTTTATCTGAAGCTTTTATCTTTGATTTACTGTGGTGTTGGTTTTTGCATGGCTGATTAGTTTCTAATTTTTTATACAATTTCATCAAGAAATTTTATTTTAGTCGTATATTTAGTATGGTGTTTCATGCCATGTTATCTGACATTGGTTTTTAAGTAAGTTTTCATAATTTATGGGTGAATTTCATGCATTTACATTTAAAAAATACTAAGGAGCAACAAAAATGAGACTAGTGTGTTATAAGAGAAAGGAAGCTTAAATCAGTCTTTCCTAAACTAAGCTGATGCAAATACCATTGATATCTTTTGATATCAAGTGAAATATTTTTTTTTTTTTCAGAATATGCCTAACCAAATGCATTGGGGTTTAGTATATGGTCATCTAGTGTAGGCACGATGAAGGGTTCCTATTTGTTTAGTGCACTTTTATATGTGAATTTTTATGTTAGGATTTGTTTAGGTGAGAAATGCGTATTGATTTTTTCTATCTTTTTGGTTGAGGTGCAATGATGTTCAGTTTGAATATCACTTGTGTGTGTGAAGAATTGAGACACTTGTGCAACTTGCAATGATGTGATTTATTTAATTTGAAAAAAACAAAAACAAAAAAATTGCAGTCATAAGCTGGTTATCGGATATGTCTGTTCTGTTATCCAGCCATGTTTGGATTGGTCCTTTGACAGTGAAGTCCTGATAATAGTAAGAGAGCACAGAAGTTACTACATGAGTAAAATAATTCTCATGATTCTCACTTTAAGTGGGAAATACTTCTATGAAGTGTTGACTTTAACCTTCCCTATGTATCAATGTATCATGTAAAATGTCATTAAGATAGTTCAAAATTACTACATAATGCAGTACATAATTATATGGGTGACGGCACTCTTGGAATAAACTAAGAAGCTGCTCTGGTATAATTTGGGCACTTATTGAAGTCAGCAGAAAGAGGAATTTGCAAGATTCTCTTGGTTTCTGCCCTTATGACAGGTTTTTCACATCCAACATCACAGGCCAGGGTGTCCCATGCCTTCGTCAAAAGAATCCTGTGGTCTCCGTTTAAGAGGTATGACTGAGTGATTGTGTCGTGTGGGGTTCGGTAGGAGATTGATGGATAAGGTAAACTCGCTTGTTGGATGGTAACGCTATATTGTCAGACTGTGGTAATGGGAGATGGAGCCCAGCCTGCCATGTTCCGCCTTCTTCTATGCCTATGCGTCAACTGAGAGGGAGGCAGCTCGTCTCACTGACTCGTGCTGTATCCCGTGATGTCATACAGTCACAGGCCTAGGGAGCTTCTATATAAAGCACATGGATGGTACTATGATACTCAACTAATCTATACATACAACACATGTAAAGGAGGATCAGCAACTATGATAGCTCGGTCATGTTACGTATGTCGTCTCGACATACACTACTATGCTATATGCTATAGGCTGAACAGGCAGGTGGTTCTGGGCTGATTCTATACAATAACAAATTCATATACAGTGGAACCTCAAATATCGAACTTTCTTCGGTCCAGAAGGCTGTTCGAGTGCCACTACCGAACGAATTTATTCCCATCAGGAATAATGTAAATTAGATTAGACCATTTAAGACCCTCAAAAATACACTTATAAAAGCACTTACAAAAATACACTTGCATAATTGGTTGAGTTGGGAGCAGTTCGATTTTTGAGGTTCCACTGTATATATAACTTAGAACTAATGGATGGTATCATAATGGATGTTAACAAAATGAGTTTTACGTAATGGGTGTTAACGTAATCAGTTTTAACGTAATGCATTACAAACTATAAGAACAAATCATGGTACAATATGGATGGAATTGATCGATCGATCTGTATTCATGCACTCTACAGATTCTGAGGAAGAATAAATATATATATACAAGGTGAAATTAACAGCAAGGCATTTGGTGCACTCAGATCATTACTGTCAAATTCTCAGAATACGGAGGGAACGTGAACACGAAAAAAAATTTCTGAAAAACTGATCAGTTAATAACAAAGCACACAGTTGACAATTTCCTTCATCTCGGACATCTAATTATACAGGCTGTGTACATTTAAACCCAATTCTGCAAGAGTAAGGTTTACATAGGCAGAATGGTTATCATCTTTGGGTGGATCGAACTCTTCTGTGATGGCTAACACATGCCTTGACTGAGGACAGTCTGAACGAGTATCTACAAAAGATAAAGCTACATGGACGATCTGAATGAGTATCTACAAAAGATACAGCTACATTCACCTCCTTTACATGTGTTGTATGTATAGATTAGCTGAGTATCATAGTACCATCCATGTGCTTTATATAGAAGCTCCCTAGGCCTGTGACTGTATGACGTCATGGGATACAGCATGAGTCAGTGAGACGAGCTGCCTCCCTCTCAGTCGACGCATAGGCGTGGAAGAAGGCGGAACACGGCAGGCTGGGCTCCATCTCCCATTACCACAGTCTGACATATAGCATTACCATCCAACAAGTGAGTTTACCTTATCCATCAATCTCCTACCTAACCCCACACGACACAACTATGCTGACAATTGAAGTTATCCACAGGATCACTTCTTTGCAGAAGACAGGTGTCAGACCTTTTGGCAGCTTTAACTCTGTGGTGGCTGTTAAGAGGTTGTAGATATATCTGACATAGGCATGACACTGCCTGATAGTAAATTTCTCTGGCATGTCACTTGCTATAAGGGTATGGCGCTATTTATACTTAAGTCGTGGTAGGGCAAGCTGCAGGGGCATGGTATGTTGCCAGACATTTGCACAATTTTTGTACTCTGCCAGTCACAATGGCTCTTTTCTGTTTCAAAGACAAGTGCACTAACTGATTTATCAAAATATTGAAACGAGAAATTGCACTTTTTTGTCGCAGTGCAGGTTTTCACTCATGAGTGAGCTTATCAAGTTATGTACATCATAAAGCCCACTTGTGGGTGAAACGTCAATATAGATCTCACTGTTTTGTCTTTTTGCCATTTGTTAGCTTTACATCTTTTAATACACCCTAAAATTACCCTTGTTTTGGTTACACCATTAAAATTTCAAAATACAGTGGACCCTCAAATTTAGTAGTGCCTTTTCTGTATGCAAAACTATTTTTATTATCTGTAAAATGTATTGTTTGTTAATATTTTTGGGTGTCTGGAATGGTTTAATTGGATTTACATTATTTCCTATGGGAAATGTTAACAAAACATACATTTTATAGATAAAAATAGTTTTGCATACAGAAAAGGCACTACTAAATTCGAGGGTCCACTGTAATTGAAATTAACTTGCAAAATATTTTTGTGTACATTTAGATAAAATGCAGATGTATTTTTCATTCAGATTATTCTTTCACAAGAAAACCCTTCATTTTATTCAGGGAAAACCTTTCACTAAAAACCTGTTAATTGTTAAACTTCAAGAACAAGGATGCAGGGAGTCAGTGAAAGTGGTAGGCCTGTGTCTCATTTCAAACATGCCATTCATTAAACTACACTTACATGTAGATATTTGGGATAGGAATGGGTATATTATCAGTATATGACATGATATACTTATCATACTTAGGAGGTAGGTTACTGAAAGCAGTGAAGAGTTTTTACGAGGATAGTGAGGCTCAAGTTAGAGTATGTAGGAAAGAGGGAGATTATTTCCCAGTAAAAGTAGACCTTAGACAAGGATGTGTAATGTCACCGTGGTTGTTTAATATATTTATAGATGGGGTTGTAAGAGAAGTAAATACGAAGGTCTTGGCAAGAGGCGTGGAGTTAAAAGATAAAGAATCACACATAAAGTGGGAGTTGTCACAGTTGCTCTTTGCTGATGACACTGTGCTCTTGGGAGATTCTGAAGAGAAGTTGCAGAGGTTGGTGGATGAATTTGGTAGGGTATGTAAAAGAAGAAAATTAAAAGTGAATACAGGAAAGAGTAAGGTTATGAGGATAGCAAAAACATTAGGTGATGAAGGATTGGATATCAGATTGGAGGGAGAGAGTATGGAGGAGGTGAATGTATTCAGATATTTGGGAGTGGACGTGTCAGCAGATGGGTCTATGAAAGATGAGGTGAATCATAGAATTGATGAGGGGAAAAGGGTGAGCAGTGCACTTAGGAGTCTGTGGAGACAAAGAACTTTGTCCTTGGAGGCAAAGAGGGGAATGTATGAGAGTATAGTTTTACCAACGCTCTTATATGGGTGTGAAGCATGGGTGATGAATGTTGCAGCGAGGAGAAGACTGGAGGGAGTGGAGATGTCATGTCTGAGGGGAATGTGTGGTGTGAATATAATGCAGAGAATTCGTAGTTTGGAAGTTAGGAGGAGGTGCAGGATTACCAAAACTGTTGTCCAGAGGGCTGAGGAAGGGTTGTTGAGGTGGTTCGGACATGTAGAGAGAATGGAGCGAAACAGAATGACTTCAAGAGTGTATCAGTCTGTAGTGGAAGGAAGGCGGGGTAGGGGTCGGCCTAGGAAAGGTTGGAGAGAGGGGGTAAAGGAGGTTTTGTGTGCGAGGGGCTTGGACTTCCAGCAGGCATACGTGAGCGTGTTTGATAGGAGTGAATGGAGACAAATGGTTTTTAATACTTGACGTGCTGTTGGAGTGTGAGCAAAGTAACATTTATGAAGGGGTTCAGGGAAACCAGCAGGCCGGACTTGAGTCCTGGAGATTGGAAGTACAGTGCCTGCACTCTGAAGGAGGGGTGTTAATGTTGCAGTTTAAAAACTGTAGTGTAAAGCACCCTTCTGGCAAGACAGTGCTGGAGTGAATGATGGTGAAAGTTTTTCTTTTTCGGGCCACCCTGCCTTGGTGGGAATCTGCCAGTGTGTTAATAATAATAAATAATACTTAACATAACCTCTTCAGCAATATATACTGTAGTCCTATGTAACAATCTTTTCTTTTTCAAATGTAGATTAAATTTAATACCAAGAGGTGCTACTGGAGGTGAGGAGAAAAAAGAACAGAGCAGTAGTAGCAGTAGTGGCGGCGGCAGCAGCATCTTTGGATCAGCTAGACCTGTAGATACTGCAGCACGTGAGAAGGAAATTGAAGAAAAATTAACTGTGAAAGAACATCCTGTAAAACGGTCAGTATGGGATACTGTACTTCAGCATCTCTCTCTTAACAGTGTTACTAATGTCTTTGATAATTTTACTTTAAATTAAAAAATTGGTTTATTATGAAATAAGAAGCATTTTTTGTAAGGATAAACTTTTTAAATTTTTCCCTCTATAATGGTGAAGAAATGCTTGCAAGCTAAAAAAAAAAAAAAAAAAAAAAAATTCCAAGCTTCATTAAATCTGGTGATATTTAAAGAGGATCATTTATAATGCTTGACGATTTAAGTGTTTTTATGAATATCAAGTGCATGTGAAGTTGCTTTGTGTAGAGCTTATACAGTGGAACCTCGGCTTATGAATTTAATCCGTTCCGTGACCTTGTTCGTATCCTGATTTGTTTGTATGCTCAATCAATTTTCCTCATTTAAATTAATTGAAATGCAATTAATCTGTTCCAGCCTCTCAGGAGGCATGACAAAATAATGCTAATATCAACTGTATGGCTTAGTTATCTATCACAATTTATCTAATATGACATAATAAACAGTATTAACCCTTTCAGGATTGACAGGCGCTCTCAGAGACTTGTTCTCAGGGTCGGCCAAATTTAAAAAAAAAAATTATTTTTTCTCATGAAAAGATAGAAAATCTTTTCCCGATCATAATGACACCAAAAGTATGAAATTTGATAGAAAACTTAGGGAATTATGCTCTCGCAAAGTTAGCAGTCTCGATGTTTACGCATCGGCGATTTTGCCCACTTTGAGCCCTCTTTTCGGCCAATTCCAGTGTACTTGTCGACAAAAATCATAACTATTTTGCTAGAACTCCATTTTTTCTATCGAATGAGCACAAGAAACCACCCATTTACCGATTTCAGCTATCCAATACAGTGGGCAGAATTTAGCAATTCTGCCAATTTTACACAAATTTCAAAAGATGCCAATTTCCGAATAGGGTCCAGAATAAACAAGAAAGACATTCCTGGCACTAAAATAACATTTCCTCTGTTCAGTAGTCACGTCCCAATGCCCCCTCTTACATTCTTTTGCTTTCCACTTTGAATTTTTATTCTCACAAAAAAATAGAAGATTTACTGTTATGCAGAGTACTGCATTAGTGTAGAAATGGTATAAATAATATCAGCGCATTTGTGAAAGAATATTAGACTCACCAGTTGACGTGTATTGGACTCATAGCATGATTTGTTTACTTTTGAACTTTGGTAAAATCGAACATTTCTGCTACTTTGAGCTCAATTTCAAGGCACTTTTCTTTGTAAAACCAGTCAAAATCATCTCAATTTCTGTAAAATGTCTTCCATTCCATAAAATGAGACCAGGAAAACTAAAATACAAAAATAAATATCATAGGAAAATACTGGAAAGTCGCTGTTTTAATCCAAAAACACAGTCAAAGTTTTTTTTTTCTCATTACGCACTGTGTGCTGCAGGATTTTTTTTATACTGTGCACACTGACCACATAGACCCATTCTTTCATATGTAGGCCTAACAGCTTTCTCTCACTAGATTTGAGGGCGCTAGAATTTAGGTGTACTAGTACTTCAAAAACCTTGGTGCGTAAGCTGTACTAGTACGGCTGAAACCCTGAAAGGGTTAATAACATAGAAACAATACGTATATACTCTAGACTGAATAAAATAGGCCATAATATGGGAAGTGATGGCGACCCTGGCAGTGCTAGAAAGCATCCGCCATTTACTCTCCCACTCTAGTATCTTCCCAGTCCATAACCCCACACCTAGCTTGTGTTTATCTATGATTAGTGGTGAGGTTGTCACATATGTAACCACAGGTGTGGTCAAGACAGATGTATACACCTACCATCCGACTTACGACCTGCTCAACTTACGACCACTTGACTTACGACCGTGTTTTTTTATGCCAAATTTCTGGGAAATAAACAACTATTTGTGTTGTACACAGTGTTTATCCTAAACCTTACAGTATAAAATACAGTACTAACAGCATAAAAAGTAAAGTAAAACATGAAATACCAAAATAAAACAATAAAATAGTCATTACAAAAATGTTTTGTAGATATTCAGTAGTAAAGTTCGACTTACGACCATTTCGACTTACGACCGGTTTCTCGGAACCGAACTCGGTCATAAGTCAGATGGTAGGTGTATATAGGTGAAGACATGATCATTGTGGCTACAGTGGTGGTGGCATCCACGGCGGTGGCAGCGGCGGCGGCCACAGTGGCGGTGGTGGTGGCTGCCAGCTGCCCAACTCTGTTACTGCCTTCTTTGTTTCTCTAGCTTTTTTCATAGTTTCTAATCGCTTCTTGCTGATTGTATGCAAATACTGTCTCTTTGGGCAAGGCATTGTGTAAGAAATTTGTACAATATAAGACAAAATTATGCATTCCAAGGGTCTGCTGTGGTCACTCAGAGCAGCACACCTCTTCTTCCTTTGACTCTTGGTCAGCACTGAGATAGCCGTGGTCATAGCAGCTGTACCTACAGCCACCCAAAGGGTTACCAGTTTCTATTTTGAAGTATTTGGAACAAAAATATGAAAAAAAAATTACTAAAATGTCTAAAAATGACAACATATTATTATTACTATTGTATTATTAATATTATTATTATTAGTACATATTATTATTATTATTATTATTATTATTATTATTATTATTATTATTATTATTATTATTATTATTAATTTAGAGAACTGGAGCACAGATTCAATTCCCTAGATCAAGAGCCCATCACCACGTACGAACTAATAATATTTATTTTAACTAAGAATAATAATAATAATGCAATGTAATAGCAATAATAATAATAATAATAATAGGTTGGTAGACAGCAACCACCCAGGGAGGTACTACCGTCCTGCCAAGTGAGTGTAAAACGAAAGCCTGTAATTGTTTTACATGATGGTAGGATTGCTGGTGTCTTTTGTCTGTCTCATAAATATGCAAGATTACAGGTATGTCTTGCTACTTCTACTTACACTTAGGTCACACTACACATACGTGTACACGTTTATTTATACACACTCATCTGAATTTTCTTTGATTTTATCTTAATAGTTCTTGGTCTTATTACTTTTCCTTTTATATCCATAGGGAAGTGGAATAAGAATCTTTCCTCCGTAAGCCATGCGTGTTGTAAAAGTCAACTAAAATGCCGGGAACAATGGGCTAGTAACCCCTTTTCCTGTAAAGATTACTAAAAAGAATAAGAAGAAAATTGTCAAAGTGGGAAGTCTGAATGTGTGTGGATGTTGTGCAAATGATAAGAAAGAGATGATTGTGGATGTTATGAATGAGAAGAAACTGGATGTCCTGGCTTTAAGTGAAACAAAGCTGAAGGGGGTGGGAGAATTTCAATGGAGAGGAATAAATGGGATTAGGTCAGGGGTTTCAAATAGAGTTAGAGCTAAAGAAGGAGTAGCAATGATGTTGAAGGATAAGCTATGGCAGGAAAAGAGGGACTACAAATGTATAAATTCAAGGATTATGTGGAGTAAAATAAAGATTGGATGTGAAAAGTGGGTTATAGTAAGCGTGTATGCACCTGGAGAATAGAGAAGTGTAGAGGAGAGAGAGAGAGAGAGATTCTGGGAAATGTTGAGTGAATGCGTGGGGAGTTTTGAATCAAGTGTGAGAGTAATGGTGGTTGGGGATTTCAATGCTAAAGTGGGTAAAAATGTTATGGAGGGAGTAGTAGGTAAATTTGGGGTGCCAGGGGTAAATGTAAATGGGGAGCCTTTAATTGAGCTATGTGTAGAAAGAAATTTGGTAATAAGTAATACATGTTTTATGAAAAAGAGGATAAATAAATATACAAGGTATGATGTAGCACGTAATGAAAGTAATTTATTAGATTATGTATTGGTGGATAAAAGGTTGATGGGTAGGCTCCAGGATGTATATGTTTATAGAGGGGCAACTGATATATCGGATCATTATTTAGTTGTAGCTACAGTTAGAGTAAGAGGTAGATGGGAAAAGAGGAAGGTGGCAACAACAAGTAAGAGGGAGGTGAAAGTGTATAAACTAAGGGAGGAGGAAGTTCGGGCGAGATATAAGCGACTATTGGCAGAAAGGTGGGCTAGTGCAAAGATGAGTAGTGGGGGGTTGAAGAGGGTTGGAATAGTTTTAAAAATGCAGTATTAGAATGTGGGGCAGAAGTTTGTGGTTATAGGAGGGTGGGGGCAGGAGGAAAGAGGAGTGATTGGTGGAATGATGAAGTAAAGGGTGTGATAAAAGGGAAAAAGGTAGCTTATGAGAGGTTTTTACAAAGCAGAAGTGTTATAAGAAGAGCAGAGTATATGGAGAGTAAAAGAAAGGCGAAGAGAGTGGTGAGAGAGTGCAAAAGGAGAGCAGATGATAGAGTGGGAGAGGCACTGTCAAGAAATTTTAATGAAAATAAGAAAAAATTTTGGAGTGAGTTAAACAAGTTAAGAAAGCCTAGGGAAAGTATGGATTTGTCAGTTAAAAACAGAGTAGGGGAGTTAGTAGATGGGGAGAGGGAGGTATTAGGTAGATGGCAAGAATATTTTGAGGAACTTTTAAATGTTGAGGAAGAAAGGGAGGCGGTAATTTCATGCACTGGACAGGGAGGTATATCATCTTTTAGAAGTGAAGAAGAGCAGAATGTAAGTGTGGTGGAGGTACGTGAGGCATTACGTAGAATGAAAGGGGGTAAAGCAGCTGGAACTGATGGGATCATGACAGAAATGTTAAGAGCAGGGGGGGATATAGTGTTGGAGTGGTTGGTACTTTTGTTTAATAAATGTATGAAAGAGGGGAAGGTACCTAGGGATTGGCAGAGAGCATGTATAGTCCCTTTATATAAAGGGAAAGGGGACAAAAGAGACTGTAAAAATTATAGAGGAATAAATTTACTGAGTATACCAGGAAAAGTATACTGTAGGGTTATAATTGAAAGAATTAGAGGTAAGACAGAATGTAGGATTGCGGATGAGCAGGGAGGCTTCAGAGTGGGTAGGGGATGTGTAGATCAAGTGTTTACATTGAAGCATATATGTGAACAGTATTTAGATAAAGGTAGGGAAGTTTTTATTGCATTTATGGATTTAGAAAAGGCATATGATAGAGTGGATAGAGGAGCAATGTGGCAGATGTTGCAAGTATATGGAATAGGTGGTAAGTTACTAAATGCTGTAAAGAGCTTTTATGAGGATAGTGAGGCTCAGGTTAGGGTGTGTAGAAGAGAGGGAGAATACTTCCCGGTAAAAGTAGGTCTTAGACTGGGATGTGTAATGTCACCATGGTTGTTCAATATATTTATAGATGGGGTTGTAAAAGAAGTAAATGCTAGGGTGTTCGGGAGAGGGGTGGGATTAAGTTATGGGGAATCATATTCAAAATGGGAATTGACACAGTTACTTTTTGCTGATGATACTGTGCTTATGGGAGATTCTAAAGAAAAATTGCAAAGGTTAGTGGATGAGTTTGAGAATGTGTGTAAAGGTAGAAAGTTGAAAGTGAACATAGAAAAGAGTAAGGTGATGAGGGTATCAAATGATTTAGATAAAGAAAAATTGGATATCAAATTGGGGAGGAGGAGTATGGAAGAAAATGTTTTCAGATACTTCGGAGTTGACGTGTCGGTGGATGGATTTTGAAGGATGAGGTTAATCATAGAATTGATGAGGGAAAAAAGGTGAGTGGTGCGTTGAGGTATATGTGGAGTCAAAAAACGTTATCTATGGAGGCAAAGAAGGGAATGTATGAAAGTATAGTAGTACCAACACTCTTATATGGATGTGAAGCTTGGGTGGTAAATGCAGCAGCGAGGAGATGGTTGAGGCAGTGGAGATGTCCTGTCTAAGGGCAATGTGTGGTGTAAATATTTTTTATTATTTTTATTATCACACTGGCCGATTCCCACCTAAATATTATGCAGAAAATTCGGAGTGTGGAAATTAGGAGAAGGTGTGGACAGGGCCGGATTAAGAAGTCTCCGGGCCCTAGGCTATTCAGATTGGCGGGGCCCCTTTGAGTTACGGGTAAGCGATGCGACCCCTTCCAGCTTATGGGTGGGGGGGGGGGTCGGTGTGAGCCTGTTTAAGGTCTAATTAAATACATTCTGGCTATTTAGATTAAATTTAATAGGGAAAGTACATCAAGACAACCAAAACCATTTACCAACAGCCATTATAACTATCTTGTTAAATCATGCATTTTAAAGAGAATAAACTCAAGACAGCATAGTATTACTAGATTAGGCTATTAAAGTAGTGACATCATGTACCTATTATATTCAGCATAACCACTACAGCACTATTATTCCCTTTATAAATCACTGACCACTGACCATTTCCTCTTCCTTGACCGCTGATGATCAGCCCGGTAACTGTAGTCTTTCACCAGCAGTTTAGCTTTCTCTTCAAACATTTCAAAAGCTTCATCATTGCGAAGTGAGCTTACAAATTCCACTAAGCCTGCATAGAGGTTAGCACAAGTAGCCATTTCAATTTCAATTTTCTGAAGTGTCTTGTTCGTGGCATTTAACCGTTTCAGTATACAGTCCCAAAGCACACAGAGTAAGGCCAATTCAAAATCTTCCAATTTTGATGCTAAGCTGGCTGCTTCGCTTCTTGTAGTTGCTGTCTGGTCTTCATCCTCTGCTATTTGGATCAAAGCAGAACGTATTTCAGCAAAGCTGTCTTTCAAAGCATGTGTTGCATCATGCTGTGCTGACCACCTTGTTGTTGATAATGATTTGATGACATCTCCATGAATGGTTGACTTGAGTATACTCCACCGATGCGTTGAAGCAGAGAAAAAATTAGAGTGCTTGTTAAAGTCCAAAAAATGAAACTGCAGCGACACAACACTCCGCAGCACATGACCCAACAAGATTAAGAGAATGTGCTGAGCAGGGCACATATTCAGCAAGTGGGTTGATTTGCTTGATACGGGCTTGCAATCCATTATATTTACCCGACATGTTACTTGCATTGTCGTAGCTCTGGCCACGGCAATCCATAATAGAGAGATCATGTTCAAGCAGAGTATCCAGTACTACATTCATCATTGTTTCTCCATCATGGCCTGAAAGAGGAATGAATTTTATAAAGCGCTCTACAGGCTTACCACTGGAGTCGACAAAGCGAACAATGAATGTCAATTGATCTGTATGTGAAATATCTGGTGTTGAATCTACACTTATTGCAAAGTATTTTGCAGTTTTTGCAGCTGCTATGATGTTATTGAGGACCTTCTTAGTCATCAGTTCAATAAATTCATTACATATAGTAGATGACATGTAAGATACAGTGCCTCTTCCTGCATTCCCAAGGCGTGACACATGATTTGCTAAGAATGGATCGAATTGTGCTAACAGTTCTATGATCCCTAGGCAATTGCCATTGTTTTCCAAACCAAAAACCTCATTTTCTCCATGGAAAGCAAGTCCTCTTAGAGCTAAGAATTTTACAACAGCAACAACTCTTTCTAGAACTTTTCTCCAATAAGTGCGCTGTTTTTCAGTTTGATTTTCCAAATGAGAATCCAATAAGCCTTTTTTCTGTGCATGAAATACACTGGTTAAAATGCAGCTCCTGTGAGTGGTGCTGTTTTCATGTTCCTCGAAATGCTTGGAATTTTTCCAGTCATTGAACCCTTGTGTGAAGGTATTTTCTTTGGTAGAAAATAGCTTGCATGCTGAACAGTACACTTTTCCTGAGCTTTCAGAGTATACCATCCATGATCTTTTCACAGTTTCTGAATTTGCAAGCTTCCTATAAAACGTAGATGACTTTAAACAACGACGACTTCCATCATCATTACGTAGAGAATCTGGGATTACATTTGGCCATGAGGCAGGATCTTTTAAGACAAATCCTGTGGATGAAATGTCCATTGAGACATTGAGAGGAGACACAAAAGAAGTAGATGCTGGCTGAGAAATAATGGAGGGAGGGCTTCCTGTATGATCTGACGTATCTGCAGATTCAACTGTACTGGTAACATCAGAAACTGTTTTCGTGAGCATGTCTGTGATCTTTCTGTAGCTTCCTACATCTTTCTTTTTCTGTTCTTCTTGAATTTTCTTCTTTCTTTTCTGTGACCCACTCGCATAAGAACGTCCAACATCACGTTCACGAGATGCCATAATGAGGATGTATCACTGTCTGTAATCATGCAAATACAAATTTTTCATTATCAATTATTATTAATTTTTTAATTATTATTAAATTTTTTTTTTCTGTCAATTGGGGGGATATGGCCCTTGTAGCCCCCTTTCCTCTGGCTGCGCATCTAAAAATTCAAAATGTTACCAGAAAGGAGTCATATACAGAACTTTTACCATAGATTAGGTTAGCGATTTGGGCTACGAATATTTTACTAATTCATCCTCCTTGATCTCCAATTTACTTAAACCGAAATCATACAGAGTCCAAGAACAATGCACAATCGTATTTATATTACCATTTTCATAACTAAACTAATCATTATGTCTTGCATGATACGTATATGGCCTACCACCATAGATAAGGACATGAGAATTAAAGAATGCAGGGACAATTTTCAGTTTCACCCAACCAACGATTTTCTGATGTGGCTTGTGTGTTTCTGGGGAAATATGTAGTAAATTAATTGATGTTCTACATCACTTCCGTCGCAACTTGAAAACTAAGCATTTGCGACGGAAGTGATGTAGAACATCAATCAATTGAGATCTGTTACTGAAATGATAAAGACTTAACCCCTTCAGGGTCCAAGGCCAAAATCTGAAGTGGTGCTCCAGTGTCCAAGAAATTTTGAAAAAAAAAAAAAAATTATTTTTTCTCACAGAATTAAAGAGCATATTTTTGTGAAGGTAATAAGACAAAAAAAAAATTCTGATCAGTACTTACCGAGATACAGTGCCAAGAAGTTTGTCAAAAATGATGTGGTGGCGGCAACATAGACAAATTCCACATACGCGCATTACATTATTTAGCGGGTTTTTTTTAAGTTTTTTCTTTTCTTTTCCAATTTTTTTCTATTCCTACTAACATTTGGGGCCTGAGAGACCAATACTGTATATAATGTATATATATAAACTCACTGTATTGAACACAATAACCGCACTAAAGTTATTATCATGTTATTGTTTACCACTGTTGTTTATTACAATAAACATGCACAAATCTTGTATAATACTAATGTTCTATCATATATTTACATATTTACAATCACTGGACATGGTTTTAGAACTGCTGGAGCTTGTGGAACTCCTTGAAACAAGGCACCATGCACAGAGGCACCTTACATTCCTCACACATAAACCGAGTGTCTTTGCGTCTTTGTTGCCGTTGTTTTGTTTGTGCACAGACGATGCATCTCTTCTGAGCAAATTTCTTCTGAGTTGAAGGAAGCTGTATTATAAAATGATCACATCCCCTCCCCAAACGCTTGGGTATATTCTGAGTAATTCGAGGACCTTGTTGTATAGCAGGTGTTCTTACCTGGTACTTCATTATGAGTTGTCTGACAACAGACAAGCAAAATTCACCATACGGTGGTCTGTTGCCAGTCTTTATTTGGTACATATTATATGCATTGAGCATAGAAATGTCCATGAGATGGAAGTAAAGTTTCATGTACCACTTGTAACTCTTACGAACACAGTCAACAAAACCAATCTGCATGTCACACTTGTCAACCAAGCGCATGTTTTGTGTATAATCAATCACTGTCACTGGTTTTCGAATACGTTCATTAGTCACTCGATCAACTTTGCCACTGTCTTGCATTTCATTACGGTGAATGGTTGTCAACAATGTGACATCTCGTTTGTCATACCACCGTAATGCCATGATGTCATTGGCAGTAAACACCTGCATGTCATCACCACGAGCACCTGCGTTGAGCCTGGGCATATGTTTACGATTAGAACGCACTGTGCCACACACATCTGTCTTGTTCACTCGCATGAAATCACTGAGTAATGGGCTTGTGTACCAGTTATCGGTATATAATGTATGCCCCTTACCAAGATAAGGTGCCATCATGTTTCTCACTACGTCACCTGAGATACCCAATAACATCTTCGTATCTTTCAATGTTTTACTTCCCGTGTATACAACAATATCCAACACCAGGCCACTGTCACAGTCACAGAGTACAAACAGTTTTATACCAAAGCGTTTCCTCTTGCTCGGTATATACTGCTTGAATGACAGTCTACCTTTGAACAAAATCAAAGACTCATCAATTACAAGATTCTTGAATGGATAAAAGTATATGCTGAACTTTTGTTTGAGATACATGAAAACATTTCTAATCTTGTACAACCTGTCACTTCTGTCAGGCCTGGTTTTGTCAGAGAAGTGCAACATACGTAAGAGTAAGATAAACCTGTTCACTGGTATGATTTCACTGAAGACCTGGGCAGAAATTAGCCAATCTGTGGACCAGTATGCTTTTACATTATGCTTATAGACATGAGGCATAAGCATTATTGTGGCAAAAAGCAAATACATTTCTGCAACAGTCGTCTCTTTCCACCTGTGTAGTCTTGACTGTGGTGATAAGATCGTATTTGCCATGGTGTACTCAAAATACTTATTACTTTCCCTGACAATAATTTCCATCAATGGCTGGTCAAAGAATAATTCAAAGAATTCCAGTTCATTGGCCGTGGTTCCAAGGGGACAAGTAGGTAGAATTCCACTTTGAGAGTCATCAAAGTGGTGAGGCTTGGGAACAAAATTGGGATTTTGCTGCCAATCCCACATACGGTTTGCTGGTGGATACTGGACATCATAGGCTGGTTGTGCGGGTGGTTGTGGTTGTGGTGGGCTGGTGGCTGACGCTCCGCTTTGTCCTTGAACTGACGAGTCAGCAGCGTGGGCTGGTGAGTCACGCATGGCGGTGCCACTACCATCACCACTACCACCATCCACTGATGCCTGTGGTCTATCCATGCCAAGTGTAGCCACATCATCCTCACTATCACTACCTAAAACTGGTGTAGGGCCACGGGATGTACTCTGTCCCCTGGGCACAGCATAGGGTACACTACCTGAGCGCATGCGGCGGCGAACATACCGACGCTTCACTGGTGAATATGATTCCTCACTATCACTACTCGAATGATCGTCGAGCGCAATAAAATCACAATCCACGTCACTATCATCATCATTACTGAA
Organism: Cherax quadricarinatus; assembly: GCF_038502225.1. Lineage (NCBI taxonomy): Eukaryota > Metazoa > Arthropoda > Malacostraca > Decapoda > Parastacidae > Cherax > Cherax quadricarinatus. The sequence continues at coordinate 2,411,909 of NC_091363.1, forward strand.
GTCAGAGGCCTGGCCACGCGAAAATATTAGCTTTCTCTTGCGTTGAGGAACAACCGACTGTGAGTCATGAGTGCCCACACCAGAGGTAGAAGGTTGAGGATCGTCAGGGTTTTCTGCACTATTATCGATATCCTGGTCATTCTTTTCGGTCACTAACTGATCAAAGCCGTAGAATTCGTCTTCATTTCCACTTCCATCAGTGTCAGAACTATCAGATAGGAAGAGGAGAGTCCCAATTTTCTGGGGAGTGAGAGCTGACTTGCGACGAGGCATGGTGAACAAGGGTAACTGAGCCGGTGTTCCCACAAAGCTATGCGGGGGCCTAGATTTTTTGTTTATGGCGCACACCCACCACGCAGACCCTTTCTCTCACGTGTAGGCCTATGAGCGCTTTCGCGCTAAATTTGACAGCGCTAGAATTTTGCCGTAGATCTACAGTTTGGACACTCAACGTGAAGCCGTAGATCTACGGGATGCACCCTGAAAGGGTTAAAGACAGGACAAAGTGCTTTTAAAACCTACGAAGGGAAGTCAGTTTGCGTTTTTAGGTTTTTCTTTATAGTATTTTTACCAAAAATACGTCTTTACTGGTCAAGTAACCCTATCAGGTACCTCCCTTAACATTTAGAGGCGAAAACAAACATTTATCCATACACATCAATGTCTATCAACAACACTTCAGTTAATTTGTCACAGTACAAGTCTAGATAACGTATAATTACTACAGAAAATTGGAGAGGAATCTCCTATACTCACCCATTAGCGGGATGTAAACAAAGGCGTGTTGAGTGTTGCCATCTATGGTTAGGTTTATTTATTTTTATTTTATTTTATTTCATTATTTATTTTTGTTTTGATTAATTTTTAAAAATCAATTTTACTCTCCAAACACTTGAACTTTTTAGGTAGGGACCCCTTTGCACTTGCACCATGTGCACAGTCTTGGATGAGCCCCTGAACCCTTTGAACCGCAGGGCCCCCAAATGCGCGGGGCCCTAGGCAAATGCCTAGTTTGCCTATGCGGTAATCCGGCCCTGGGTGTGGAGTTAATAAAAGCATTAGTCAGAGGGCAGAAGAGGGGTTGTTGAGGTGGTTTGGTCATTTAGAGAGAATGAATCAAAGTAGAATGACATGGAAAACATATAAATCTATAGGGGAAGGAAGGAGGGGTAGGGGTCGTCCTCAAAAGGGTTGGAAAGAGGGGGTAAAGGAGGTTTTGTGGGTGAGGGGCTTGGACTTCCAGCAAGTGTGCATGAGCGTGTAGATAGGAGTGAATGGAGACGAATGATACTTGGGACCTGACGATCTGTTGGAGTGTGAGCAGGGTAATATTTAGTGAAGGGATTCAGGGAAACCGGTTATTTTCATATAGTTGGACTTGAGTCCTGGAAATGGGAAGTACAATGCCTGCACTTTAAAGGAGGGGTTTGGGATATTGGCAGTTTGGAGGGATATGTTGTGTATCTTTATACGTATATGCTTCTAAACTGTTGTATTCTGAGCACCTCTGCAAAAGCAGTGATAATGTGTGAGTGTGGTGAAAGTGTTGAATGATGATGAAAGTATTTTCTTTTTGGGGATTTTCTTTCTTTTTTTGGGTCACCCTCTCTCGGTGGGAGACGGCCGACTTGTTAAAAAAAAAAAAAACAATAACAGTAAGGAAAAACTTCAGAAGGCTGCCAGTATGACTCACGAAATCGTAATGACACGATTGCAAACAAACCATACCACGGGTGGGAATAGAACCTGCTATCAGAGTCTCAAAACTCCAGACCATCATGTTAGCCACTGGACCAGCTGGTCCAGTGGCTAACGCGACGGTCTGGAGTTTTGAGACTCTCTGATCGCGGGTTCTATCCCCACCCATGGTATGGTTTGGCTACCAGTAGTTGGCGCCATCATCAGCAAAACATTGGTAACCACTTCTAGTACACTTTTCACCTGTCTATTAGTATTAGGTTAAGTCTCTGCAAAATGCCTCAGCATGATAGTGGTTTTCTTTGCTCCAATCATATTATATGTACACACACATTGTAACCTTTGCAAAGAAATAAATATTTTATTTATTTATTTAAGGTTACACACACATTGTAACCTTTGCAAAGAAATAAATATTTTATTTATTTATTTAAGGAACCTTCCTTGAGGGGGAAGTTCACATCTTGAAATTTCGTTCGTATCCAGAAGCCAAATATCAACCAAACGATGGTTCGTATCCTGAAAAATTCGCATGGTGGGGAGTTCGTAAGCCAAGGTTCCACTTTATATGTATATTAATTGATTATTTCATGATTATGCTGTATATTATGAGGAACACACGATATTATAGCAGTTTCATTCTGTTATGCCAAAATTGCTTGGATGGGCATGTGCGAGCATGTTAGATAGGAGTAGAGGCAAGTGGCTTTTATGACTTGTTGTGCTGTTGGAGTGTGATCAAGGTAACATTTATGGAGGGTTAGCTGAATTTGAGTCCTGTAGGTAGAAAGTACAGTACCTGCACTCTGGGGGAGAGGTGGGAATATCACAGTTTGGAGAGGCATCTGAGCTGGAATGCTAGTATGCCTCTGGCAAGACAGTGATATAGCAAGTGATGGTGAAAGTTTTTCTTTTTTTGGGTCACCCTTCCTTGGTGGGAGACAGCCGGTGTGTTAAAAATTGTGCATTAGCTGTGCATATCATATTGTACTATCCTAGAAAGATCAATTTTATAAATTCTTCAGACTTGTCTAATATGACTGAAGAACAAAAAAAATATATCAAAGCATAAATTTTATGAATCAGTTAAGGCTTTATACAAGTGGTTTAGAGTGAGATGCTGGTGTCTAATTTGTGATGTAATAGTGCAAAGGTGTTTGGCGAAATGCAGCTTCAGCTAAAAGATATCAGGATATGTTTGATTCAGCAGCAACAGTGTACAGTAGCATAGCAGCAGGATTTTGGTAAATCATCATCATCTTTCAACAAACTGGTTGTATCCCACCAAGGCGAGGTGGCTCAAAAGAAAAAACGAAATTTTCTCCTTTTAAATTCAGTAATATATACAGGAGAAGGGGTTACTAGTCCCTTGCTCCCGGCATTTTAGTTGCCTCTTACGACATGCATAGCTTACAGAGGAAGAATTCTATTCCACTTTCCCATGGAGAATTTTGGTAAATGTTGTTTGTTAATGTCTAGATCATTATGGCAAGTTGTTTTAAATCAGGAGCTGTCTGTGCTTTATAGCCATACTGTGGTGAGTGTATCATAATTATTTGTAAACTGGTTTTTAATTCAATATTTTTTTTCTTTGGTTTAGAAAAATTCCTATAGGAAATCACTGAATTTTTTAAAATTCTGAATATGGTAGAATTTCTGTTAAGATTATAGTTTGTGCTTAATGTTTGAAGGTAACTTCTATAGTGTAAAATTTATAATGCTTGAAATCACTCAGATTTTTTTTTTTTTTTTAAATCCTGATATTTATTTTTTTTTAATACATCAACTGTTTCCTGAATATGGTAGAATTTTCATTAATCCTTTCACTGTCTCTTGCATAGATCTGCATCACTGATGCCAGAAATGCTGACGAAGATCTAGGTTTTAAGCTAAGCTGTGAACAGTAAATTTTGGCCTAGACACAAGAGAATGAGTCTATGCAATGAGTGTGCAGTTTGTGGTTGGAATGGAAGAAATACTAGTGAAATTAAAATAATTTTGGCTAATTTCAGATTGAAAGTAGCTTGAAATAGGGCTCAAAGTGTTGAAAATACAGTGGTACCCTGAGTTTCATACTGCTTCCAACTTGAACAATTATGTAAGTGTATTATTGTAAGTGCTTTTGTGAGTGCATTTTTGGGGTTCTGAAACGGACTAATCTAATTTTCATTATTCCTTATGGGAACAAATTCGTTCGGTAACGGCACTCAAACAGCCTTCTGGAATGAATTACGAAACTCAGGGTACCACTGTAGTTAATTTTGAACTTTTTTTTTTTTTTTTCATGAAGATGGGTAGGGACCCCCAGTCTGTCTTATAGATTTTTACTAGGTCTACTTCAATTTTTAGGACAGCCCAAACCATGACCACTCTTTCTTGTTTTTTTTTTTTTCGACAAGTCAGCCGTCTCCCACCAAGGCAGGGTGACCCAAAAAGAAAGAAAATCCCCAAAAAGAAAATACTTTCATCATCATTCAACACTTTCACCTTACTCATATATAATCACTGTTTTTGCAGAGGTGCTCGGATACATCAGTTTAGAAGTATATATAAAGATATACAGTGGTACCTCGGGATACGAACTTATTTCGTTTCAGAAGGCTGTTCGAGTGCTGATACCAAATGAATTTGTTCTCATAAGGAATAATGTAAAAGATTAATCCATTTTAGACCCCCCAAAAATACACTTACAAAAGCACTTGCATAATTGTTCCCGTTTTGAGCTATTCGTATCCCGAGGTACCACTGTAGAACATATCCCTCCAAACTGCCAATATCCCAAACCCCTCATTTAAAGTGCAGGCATTGTACTTCCCATTTCCAGGACTCGAGTCTGGCTAAATCTATAATGACCAGTTTCCCTGAATCCCTTCACTAAATGTTACCCTGCTCACACTCCAACAGCTAGTCAGGTCCCAAAAAGCATTCGTCTCCATTTACTCCTATCTAACACGCTCGCACACACTTGCTGGAAGTTCAAGCCCCTTGCCCACAAAACCTCCTTTTTCCCCTCCCTCCAACTTTTTCGAGGACGACCCCTACCCCCTCCTTCCTTCCCCTACAGATTTATGCGCTCTCCAAGTCATTCTACTTTGACCCATTCTCTCTAAATGACCAAACCACCTCAACAACCCCTCTTCAGCCCTCTGACTAATACTTTTAGTAACTCCACACCTTCTAATTTTCACACTCCAAATTCTCTGCATAATATTTACACTACACCTTGCCCTTAGACAGGACATCTCCACTGCCTCCAGCCGCTTCCTCGCTGCAGTATTTACAACCGAAGCTTCACACCCATATAAGAGTGTTGGTACCACTATACTTTCATACATTCCCTTCTTTGCCTTCATAGATAACGTTTTTTTTGTTTCCACAGATACCCCAACGCACCACTCACCTTTTTTTCTTTATCAATTCTAACCTCATCCTTCATAAACTCATCCACTGACAAGTCATCTCCCAAATATCTGAAAACATTCACTTCTCCATACTCCCTCTCCAATGTGATATCCAATTTTTCTTTAAAGCATTTGATACCCTCATCACCTTACTCTTATCTATGTTCACTTTCAACTTTCTACCTTTACACGCCCAAACTCGTCCACTAACCTTGCAACTTTTCTTTAGAATCTCCCATAAGCACAGTATCATCAGCAAAAAGTAACTGTGTCAACTCCCATTTTGTATTTGATTCCCCATAATTTAATCCCACCCCTCTCCCCAACACCCTAGCATTTACTTCTTTTACAACCCCATCTATAAATATATTAAACAACCATGGTGGCATTACAGTAACATCCCTGTGTAAGACCCACTTTTACCGGGAAGTAATCTCCCTCTCTTCTACACACCCTAACTTGAGCCTCACTACCCTCATAAAAACTCTTCACAGCATTCCATATACTTGCAACATCTGCCACATTGCTTCCCTATCCACTCTATCATATGCCTTTTCCAAATCCATAATGCAATGAAAACTTCCCTACCTCTAAATACTGTTAACATATATGCTTCAATGTAAACACTTGATCTACACATTCCCTACCCACTCGAAAGCCTCCTTGCTCATCTGCAATCCTACTCTCTGTCTTACCTCTAATTATTTCGATAATAACCCTACTGTACACTTTTCCTGGTATACTCGGTAAACTTATTCCCCTATAATTTTTACAGTCTCTTTTGTCCCCCTTTCCTTTATGTAAAGGAACTACACATGCTCTCTGCCAATCCCTAGGTACCTTCCCCTCTTTCATACATTTATTAAACAAAAATGCCAACCACTCCAATACTATATACCCCTCTGCTTTTAACATTTCAGTCATAATTACTTTCAGAAAAAAATTCTCTGCCATTGCATAATATATTTTTTAAGCACTACTGTATGAGCCCTTTTAATTTGGTGGCTATGACAGTAAAATGGTTAAGATTATAGTATGTGCTTAATGTTTTAAAATATAATCTTCTATGTAAAATAAGTATGTTTCTTATAGGACAGTTTGTGAGTTTTTTCTAAACAATATTACTGATTACACTGCAATAGTTTTATTGTTTGTCTCTATGAATTAAGGCAGACTAACTTTCAGGGAAATTGGCAGTAGTGGTGGTGGCAGCAGTAGCAGTGGTAGTGGTTCTACTGGTGGTGGTAGTGTTGGCGGTGGCAGCGGTGGTGGTGGAGGTGGTGGTGGTGGCATCTTTGGTAACGCCAGGCCTGTGGATACAGCTGCTCGGGAACGCCAGATTGAAGAAAAACTACGAAAATTGGATGGAGTAAAGTGAGTATTGTAATAAAGTTGGTAGAATTACCGACAATATGTAAAGTAAAAGGACACAAGTGCAACTAATGTGACATTTATTGTGGCAGAGCGAAACGTTGCCACAATAAATGTCACATTAGTTGCACTTGTGTCCTTTTACTTTACAAAGTGAGTATTGTAGAGAACAGGTTTAGTAAATGACACTGATGCAGTGATTATCTTTATTAATGACAACATTTTGGGCTTCTCATTAGAGAATACAAGAGAAATTTTTTTTATATGTACAGGTACACAAAGGAAGGTAAGGTGTGTGGGAGTATCCTGGAACAAGGGATCACCTGACTATTATGTTGCTTCCTGGACATAGAAAACTTTTAAGCATGGCATAAGCAGGTTATTTGCATACTACCGTGGTTCTGTGTAATAGTGTTAGAAGTGCTGATAAGGGCAGATTCTAAACATCACTCTTGTTTAGTTCTCTGATAACTAGCTAGCATCTGTCCATTTTCTCCAAGCTATGTTTACCTTCCTTCTTAATTCATATATGACTGTAGGAAAGAACACTTAAAATTATGACAACACCTTACAGAAAAAAAAAAGATACAAATTGAGAGGCATGGTATATTATTTTTCTCACCTGTAGTGTTTCTCCAACCTTGCCAACACAGTGTTCAGAAGCAACAACAATATCACTGTCATCACTTCCACTACCATCAGGGACCTTTCTAGAGCCAAACATCGTCACTGTGATGCAGAAAAAAGCAAGTCTACATCATTCCTTATAGTGGAGGTGGCAAAAGTTAGTACAGGTGGCAAAAGTTGTGTAAGGGAAACTTCACAGGACATTGTCACATGGGCCAAGAACACCAGTATGCCTGTATGTAGAATGCATAATACCAACAGTGCAATACACGTGTTATTCATTGAGACAGACAAATACTTGAATTAGACAGATGTGTAGAACCAGTGTTAAGCTAATTTAATCCTGTTAAAAGTTTGCTTATCAGTTTGAGGCAATGTATTATTCCATGCTGCTTCATAGACAAGAAAAAATATTACATTTCTGGTCCCTAAAATTGTGGACAGCAGTTGGACTGTTTTTGCGCTACAGTACTTTGTGCCGTTCACTTAATATAGAGTATTAAAATAGAGCTGCAATGAAAGTTAAGTTGTTTCAGAAAGAGTTGCCTTGGCAGCTTAATTACCTACATAAATTTTATTTTTAGGCATGTACTAATTTTGAAAAGTAGATGAACATGCCACTATGTAGGCTGTGCAAGCACAGCCTACATATTGGATGTGAAGAATGTCCAGGGTTCATACAAATAAAGATGCTCTTCACATTAATTGTAAACTGACTTGAGTTGACCTATCCTGGGTTTTCTCTTGCTGGTAATTTGTCTCTAGTTTTTCTCAGGTGCATTTATAAAGATAAATTTCCTACAGTTTTACCTCTTTCTCTTAAGAGATGAACCTCGTCGATTTGAACGTCGTGACGATAGAAGAGAGGAGGCGCGGGAAGACCGCCGAGACTTCCGGAGAGAGAACTACAATAGTGACACTCAGAACGACCGGCAGGTTGATCAAAGGGATGGTAGAATGGTAAGCCAGTAATAGCTTAATCTTTTGTCAGATGTGCAATCGTCCATACGGTTGTGCCAGAAGTGTTGAAGCTTTTCATTAACATCTGCATGACACCTATGGGTTTAGCTCTTCACTATGATAATGATAACATTCAACAGTGTTTCCAGAAGTGTGTTGGCATCACGGTCAAATGACCTTCGAACTTACAGCATCCTTGCCTGTTCTTCAAAGTGCAGTGACTGCTTCACTAGATTCCAGCTAACTGGTTTTCCTTAATCTTTTCATAAATGTTGCCTTGCTCGCACAGATACACCCACACATACTTACTGGATGCGTACAAGGCAGTGTTTTTATATGTACACTGTGCTCTATTACATTGAAGGATGCATTTATCTAAGGCAATATATGTGTACAGTATTTATGTATTTTGGTTGCTTTCCAATACATTTAAGATGTCTTAGATATCCAGCAGTTAAGAGTAGGATCTTCATCTTTCATCCATTGTTGCCTTTGTGAAGATATTATTCCATGGGATATTTTAGAATCCAAAATTTTTGCTGTTGTGGATAATGGAACAGAATTCTTCCTCTATAAGCCATGCGTGTCGTAAAAGGTAACTAAAATGCCGGGAGCAAGGGGCTAGTTACCCCTTCTGTATATTTCTAAATTTAAAAGGAGAAACTTTAATTTTATTTTTTTTTGGGGCCACCCTGCCTCAGTGGGAGACAGCCGATTTATTGAAAGAAGAAAGATAGAGTACCAAGAGTTAGTACATGGCTTGTTGTTAACGGCGTGCTCAGAGTCTAGTGGAGTAAGGAGGTGATATCTGATATGTTAACCATGTACTTTTCTTTATGAAAAATTCATTTGGGCTAATCTACTAATTTCTGCCTTAGCATCAGTGAATGTTCCATCTCTAAACAAAGGAAAAGTTAAGATACTTTATTTTAGGGTTAGTTTAGAAGTAGAGTACATTGTGTTTGTCTCATTTTAACTTTACCCTGCATCTCTTGAACTGGAGAGAGGGGGTAAAGGAGGTTTTGTGGGCAAGGGGCTTGGACTTCCAGCAAGCGTGCGTGAGCGTGTTAGATAGGAGTGAATGGAGACGAATGGTACTTGGGACCTGACGATCTGTTGGAGTGTGAGCAGGGTAATATTTAGTGAAGGGATTCAGGGAAACAGGTTATTTTCATATAGTCGGACTTGAGTCCTGGAAATGGGAAGTACAATGCCTGCACTTTAAAGGAGGGGTTTGGGATATTGGCAGTTTGGAGGGATATGTTGTGTATCTTTATATGTGTATGCTTCTAAACTGTTGTATTCTGAGCACCTCTGCAAAAACAGTGATAATGTGTGAGTGTGGTGAAAGTGTTGAATGATGATGAAAGTATTTTCTTTTTGGGGATTTTCTTTCTTTTTTGGGTCACCCTGCCTCGGTGGGAGATGGCCGACTTGTTAAAAAAAAAAAAAAAATAAAAGAAGAAAATTAAAAGTGAATATAGGAAAGAGTAAGGTGATGAGAATAAAAAAAATTAGGTAACAGAAGATTGGATATCAAATTGGAGGGAGAGAGTATGGAGGAAGTGAATGTATTCAGATATTTGGGAGTGGACGTGTCAGCAGATGGGTCTACGAAAGATGAGGTGAATGATAGAATTGATGAGGGTAAAAAAGGTGAGTGGTGCACTGAAGAATCTGTGGAGACAGAGAACTTTATCCATGAAAGCAAAGAGAGTAATGTATGAGTATAGTTATGCCAATGCTCTTGTATGGGTGTGAGGCATAGGTAATGAATTTTGCAACAAGGAGAAGGCTGGAGGCACTGAAGATGTCGTGTCTGAGGACAATGTGTGGTGTGAATATAATGCAGAGAATCTGTAGTTTGGAGATTAGGAGGTAGTGTGGGATTACCAAAACAATTATCCAGAGAGCTGAGGAGGGGTTATTGAGATGGTTTGGACATGTAGAGAGGATGGAACAAAATAGAATGACTTTGAGAGTGTATAAATCTGTAGTGGAGGGAAGGCGGGGTAGGGGTCAGCCTAGGAAAGGTTGGAGGGAGGGGGTAAAAGAGGTCTTGTGTGCGAGGGGCTTGGACTTCCAGCAAGCATGCGTGAGCGTGTTAGATAGGAGCAAATGGTTTTTAGGACTTAATGTGCTGTTGGAGTGTAAGCAAGGTAACATTTATGAAGGGATTCAGGGAAACCGGCAGTCCGGACTTGATTCTTGGAGATGGGAAGTACAGTGGATCCTCAACCAGCGATATTAATCCGTTCCTGAGAGCTCATCGTTAATCAAAATAATCATTAGTCAAGTTAATTTTCCCCATAAGAAATAATAGAAATCAAATTAATCCATGCAAGACACCCCAAAGTATTGAAAAAAAAAAATTTTACCACATGAAATCTTAATTTTAATACACACAAACTGAAGAAGACATGCACAGTTACATGACGCTTACCTTTATTGAAGATCTGGTGGTGATTGATGGGATGGGAGGAGGGGAGACCACTGATCTTCTTAGTGTTCAGAAGGGGAATCCCCTTCCATTAGCACTTGAGGTAGCAAGTCTTTTTCTGGGGTTACTTACCTTGTTCTTTAATGCCACTAGGACCAGCTTCAGAGTCACTGGACTTCTGTCGCACAACATATCTGTCCATAGATACCTGTACCTCTCGTTCCTTTATGACTTTCCTAAAGTGGTTCACAACATTGTCAGTGTACAGGTTGCCAACACGGCTTGCAGTAGCTGTGTCAGGGTGATTTTCATCAAAAAAGGTTTGCACTTCAAGCCACTTTGCACACATTTCCTTAATCTTAGAAGTAGGCAACTTCTTCAATTTCTCTATCCCCTTCTCCGAAGCAGTTTCCTCAGGTCTGCCCTCTTGCTGTTCAAAATGATCTAGCAGCTCGTCAGTGGTTAGTTCTTCATTGTCCTCCTCCACCAGCTCTTCCACATCCTCCCCACTAACCTCAAACCCCAAGGACTTCCCCAATGCCACAATGGATTCCTCAACTGGCATAGGATTCTCAGGGTTAGCCTCAAACCCTTCAAAATCCCTTTTGTCTACACATTCTGGCAACAGTTTTTTCCAAGCAGAGTTCAAGGTCCTCTTAGTCACTTCCTCCCAAGCCTTACCTATAATGTTTACACAATTGAGGATGGTAAAATGATCTTTCCAAAACTCTCTTAGAGTCACTTGAGTTTCTAAGGTCACTACAAAGCACCTTTCAAACATAGCTTTTGTGTACAGTTTCTTGAAGTTGGAAATGACCTGCTGGTCCATGGGCTGCAGGAGAGGAGTGGTATTAGGAGGCAAAAACTTCACCTTAATGAAGCTCATGTCCCTAGAAAGTCGCTCTGCCAAGTCTGAAGGATGACCAGGAGCATTGTCTAATACCAGAAGGCACTTAAGGACTAATTTCTTTTCAATTAGGTAATTTTTCACATTGGGGGCAAATGCATGGTGTAACCAGTCATAGAAAAAGTCCCTAGTGACCCATGCCTTACTGTTTTCCCTCCACAGCACACACAAATTAGCCTTGACGACATTGTTTTTCCTGAACACTCTGGGAGTTTCAGAGTGATTCACCAATAAAGACTTCACTTTGCAATCACCACTAGCATTGGCACACATCAACAGAGTAAGCCTGTCTTTCATAGGCTTATGTCCTGGGAGTGCCTTTTCCTCCTGAGTAATGTAGGTCCTGCTTGGCATTTTCTTCCAAAACAGGCCTGTTTCGTCACAATTAAACACTTGTTCAGGTTTCAGTCCTTCACTGTCTATGTACTCCTTGAATTCCTGCACATATTTTTCAGCCGCTTTGTGGTCCAAACTGGCAGCCTCACCATGCCTTATCACACTATGAATGCCACTACCCTTTTTAAATCTCTCAAACCAACCTTTGCTGGCCTTAAATTCACTCGCATCACTAGTTGCTGGCATTTTTTTAATTAAATCGTCATGCAACTTCCTAGCCTTTTCACATATGATCGCTTGAGAGATGCTATCTCCTGCTATCTGTTTCTCATTTATCCACACCAATAAGAGTCTCTCAACATCTTCTACCACTTGCGATCTCAGTTTCGAAAACATAGTTGCACCTTTGGCAAGAACAGCTTCCTTGATTGCCGTTTTCTTGCCCACAATAGTAGCGATGGTTGATTGGGGTTTATTATACAACCTGACCAGCTCAGAGACATGCACTCCACCTTCATACTTAGGAATGATCTCTTTCTTCATCTCCATAGTAATTCTCACCCTTTTTGCTGTAGGGTTGGCACTAGAAGCTTTCTTTGGGCCCATGGTGACTTATTTTGCAGGTGCAATCACTACAAAGGCTGTGATAATATGAAATGTTCCAGTTGTATGTTTGGAAGCGACCGCAGTGGCTGGCTTGTAAACACTGGCACCCACGGGACAAGTGAGGCATGCTCAGGCCAAAGTGGACGCGTCTCGTACAGAACGAATAGCGCTGGTCGGGTTTTTAAGCGCTAGTCGAGGCAAAATTTTTGCGTTAAAATGTATCGCTAGTCAGATTTATCGTTAATCGATGCCATCGCTGGTTGAGGGTCCACTGTACAGTGCCAGCACTCTGAAGGAGGGGTGTTAATATTGCAGTTTTATAACTGTAGTGTAAGCATGCCTCTGGCAAGACAGTGATGGAGTGAATGGTGATGGAAGTTTTTCTTTTTTGGGCCACCCTGCCTTGGTGGGAAATGGCTGATGTGTTAATAAAAAAAATATGCATATGGTAGTTGGTACCTAATATTCCTTTATACAGTGAATTTTCTTGTTATCAAAAATATTTAAACTTCATTTTTACTTTAATTGTAGTTTTTTGTTACTGCATACAGTTTTAACATTTATTTTTTTCTAAAGGAAAGAAAACCAAATATTGCCAATTCGAGGGAGAGAAAGAGTGATGACGATTACGGTAATGGATGCCGAGGTACTGAAAACCATGACCTACCACCACGTCGTGGGAAACTGATTAAGGAAGATGAACCTGTTAGTAATGTATACTTTCATTATACATAATCATTCATTTTAGAGTTTTTGAAATATTGGAATAGTATTTCTTTTGGTAATACTACACTAATTGTTATACTGCTGGTTGAAATGTTCATTCAGGTAACAGTAATTAGTAATCATTTATTATAATAAATGCAAACTGTGACTAATACTGTATTATTAACTTCATCTGTACTCATTCATAAACTTTAATTAAATAATTTTCTTTCTTTATTTTAGATTCTAGATACAACCAATAAGTTTGCCGGTTTGGATTTGGAAGCTGAAGATTAGTGGTGCACTGGTGTAATGCGGAGGGTCGTAGTTTTTATGGCCTTGTGATCCCCTGTGCTGGCTAGACTGCCTGTTCGTACGTCTCAGCTATGTGGGGCTACCTTCATAATGTGCACACACTGTCCTCCATGACTATCATGGATGCTAATAGCGAACCTGTGTATAATGGCAGAGTTGTGTGCTCAGTTTCACTTGCACTGTTCTCGCTGCCTCAGGTTGAGGTGTTAGCAGTATGTGATTCATATGCGATGAATTGGCCTTTAGTTGCACACTGCGACCAATACTGTGAGCATAGTTGGTGTATTGCCTGGTATACAGATCATTGTTACTTAGAAAGTGACAATCACTGTACTTGCCCTGCTCTAGATTTTCAGAGGTCTTATGAGGTAGATCTACATGGATATCTGAGATTAATGAATACAGGTAATCATGTTTGCCAACAGAACACAAATGTTTGTCTTCGATTCTGTGCCCCAGCATGGGATTTTTGCATTTCATAATCTTTTACTTTAACATTGATATTGTGTGTTTAGTCCTCTTTTTTTTTTTTTAATGTATTGTAATTTAATCTTGTTTGTGGGAGGTGGGGATGTGATTGGTGGTGTGCTTGTTTTTTTAGCCAGAACTTGTGGTGTTTATATATAAAGCAACAATAATTTTTGCCAAACATGCAGAGTGTAAATTTATTGTTGCAGTACTTTCAGAAAAATTAATCTGACCCTCACAAAATATATTCTTTCATATTAAATAATACGTACTTTCATTCTAGATTCAGATTGATCTAAATAAGGATAAAATAAAGCTAAATTATATTATGTCTATTTTAGCAGTCTTAGATTTAGATTTGACAAGTTGGTTTGGTGGAAAATTAGTATGTAAGATAAAATTTGGAAGATATATTTTTAGGGTAGTTCTGCTGTTACTGACTGCTTGTTAAGCACAACATACATACATGTACATATGTGCAAGCTTGCATGCATACAGTATTTGGTTATATATTCACAAATAGGTAAACGCAATCACACATGCACACCCACACTTGCACACGTGCACACACACACTCCCACTCAGATACTGACAGAGAGAGAGTATTTTAAACTTTTTTAATAGGAAGATTATGGTGTTTGATTTCATGCTGGGGCACAGTGATAGGTTGAGCATTAAATGTTGTGCAAATTTGAGCTTCCTTGGTGTGATAATATTGACCTTGAGCTGTGATTATATGCTCTTGAGCTGCCCTTTGTTTTTATTTTGAGGCAGTATTAAAGACCTCTGAAACTGTGATTCTTTGAGCTCCATGTGCCCAGGCCAGCCAGTCATCTCTCGTTCAAGTCTGTATTTCTTGTGGGAAACGTGTGCAGCATAGAGGTTCCAGGTTATATATGGACATTTTCGGAGTACTAGTATTCGGATGTGTCACTTGAGACATCTTACTTGGTGCTTTGATGTCGAGCACACACTTGCCAATGTGTGGAAGTGAGCAGAGAAACACGAGGTTTATAAGTGACATTGTAGCATTGGTGGACAAGGTGTGACACAGCAGGGAGGTAAGCCAAGGCTAGCCAGGGATGGAGCCACTTAGTAATATATTAATTAGGTTAAGTACTTGTCAATAGTCTTGTATCTGCTAATAGCTGTGAGAATATGAATATGATAGCATAAGTTTAATAAGCTTTTATATGAGTTTTTATGCCTCTAAGAAATTAAGAGCAGAATATATGAGCATGGCTCCAGTGTGTTTTTATTCAGATGGGAATATTTCCATACATCTTAAATGTAATGCATTATATTATATGCACATATTTAGACTATTGATATGCCACTAATACCTAGTCTCAATATTGTAGCCATTTATAAATGTGATTCTTTAGGAATTTACTTTTTCTACTTCAAAAGATTGACATGCTCTTGTGAGGTTTTATTGAGAGAATAGGCTCAAAAATTATAGCTTTTATTTTTTCCCATTTACAATAATGTTTATTACAGTTGATAATAGCATTGTCTATGCACCCAGGCTTGCCAGGTTATATTGCTAATTATGTAATGGGAAAAATAATAAATGTTAACCTTTTTGCATAATAAATAATATAATCATAGTGGTAATTTTTTATCACTTTTATTTTTCTATGACACTATTCTTTTGTCTTATAAATTCACCTTCCAAAAAATTCCCTATTGCTCATGTATGTTCTTCAGTATTTTATTCCTTGTCTTCAGCCTTCCATCCATATGTAGTATTTATTCTTTTACCAGTCATCCTCAATTTTTTTTTCCTAAGAATGTAAGACTTGTAGCAGAGCAAGCTTTTTTCTTTGTTGGTAGAGAGCAACCAGCCAGGGAGGTACTACTGTCCAGCCAAATGAGTGAGAAACAGGAACCTGTAATTGTTTTACATAACAGAAGGATAGATTTAGAGAGACTGAGAGAGTTGGGAAGGGTAGGGCAGTGCCTGCATTCTGGGAAAGTTGCTGTATAAAGAGTAATCATATTATGATATCAGCACACTTCTGGAAAGAATGTGATTGAGTAAATGTTAGCGAGTGTGTTTTCTTTGGGTCACCCCCTGCCTTGGTGGGAGACGTCTGTGATTAAAAAATATATATAATTTTGTCTAGTACACATTGTGACGTGCTCATAAAACAGTTTTGTACACCAAATAGAATGAGAAGCCAGTATGTAAATGGAAGAAAAACTATTGGGTGATTCCAAAAGTGATCAGATAATGCAACATAAATCCCAGTTTTTACATATAACTATAGTCTCAAGGAGGGTGTCATGATGCTGGTGAAAGGCTCTTGATCCAAGAAATTTGAGTTACCTCTTTCCTCAGATCAAACCTGATTATTTTACCTCCCACTCCTCCCATTTTCTCAAGTGCTGTATGACCCTTTTGGGTTTAGTACTTCCCCATGAATATTACTGCCACACTGTGAGCTAGATAAAGCACTTTATAAGATTTGAAATTTTATGCTGGCTGGTTTGAGAACTAAGAAGCACAGCAAAGAGGAGAGTGGGGCAAGGAATCAAGACTACCCCTGCAGCCACATGTAGGTGAGTACAAGCAAAGAGGTTGTATGGAATGCTTGCCTACTTTGTCACTCAACTAGATCATCGGTCACAGGTGACTGTGTCAGTGAGACTCCATTTCTGCCCCCTTCCCTCCAGTCTAGGCATTTCAAACTTTAGTGACCATGACAGCATAGGCTAATCCACTCCTGCACATGTAATGAACATTTAGGTGCTCTGGGTAGGCAGATCAAACCTGGAGGCCTAGGAATATGGATTCTTTGAACCAGGCTCTCTCATCCTAACCTTCCTCCATTTAATAATGAAGACAGATGAAGCTTGGTATCGTCATCCTCTTTGTGAACTCCATGTTATGCATTGGGGTTTCACCTGGTAACTCCTGGACAAATTCACTGTATAGCCCTTGTGGCTTAGCGCTTCTTTTTGATTATAATAATAATAATCCTGGACAAATTGGTGGCAGTGGTCATCCATCCTCTGCCCAATATGCTTACACCAACCCCACTTGTTTAGAATCTTCATGTACTACAAGTGATGCCACCCAGAATGTGAGACAAGTTATAAGCTTTTTAGTCATCCAGTTGCCAAGTGATTTCATAGTTCAAAGTGTTCTTCAAATCTCCCAACTTCTTTCCTAGTACTGTGTAATAAAGTAGGGTGAGGAGTTAACTTTGATGTACTTGAAACATAATCAAATTTTTCACATTTTATTTTGCAAGTTAATTTTCAGTAACAATCCCTGTTTTAAGTCCACTGCACCTGGTTATCCAGAGCTATCTGTAACTTCAGTATGAAGGACAAATCCACTATAGACAATTTACTCCATATTGTTGTATAACAGTTTCAACTTAATATCATATATCAGCCTTCACATCTCATAGTTCCTTGAATTCAATGCTGGTTATGTTGCATTCTTAACAGAGGGTTTCTCTTACTGGATCCTGGTTATTTTGGTGTTTAGAGTAATGATTTTGTAATCTTGAATTATACAGTTCAGGAATTTTGAAACTACAGAAGGTAGCTGAAATGCTATTGTATTTTTCATTGTTGTCTTAGCTCTTGTGAAATAGTTGGCAATGTCACTTGCTCTAATGACCATCAAACTGTTTTTCATCTAACCACCACCTCACTTCAGAAGTGCCTTGATTCCAATGAGGAGCTCTTGATCTTAAGAATTTGACCTGTCCTCCTGCCCTGAAACTCTTTCTTGATAGTTGCAACAGAACTCATAGGCATAACACTAGACATAAATCTCTGATATTCCGTGTCCAACTCAGTATTTGTAAAAACTCAGTGTTCATAAAAGGATCTAAAATCTGGAAATCACTACCTGAAAATTCCAGTCTCTCTCTGTTTACCAGCTGCTTCAGAGCTACTGTTAAAAAGCACCTTTCTTTAATGTGATCCTGACAACAATAAATTATTATGCTGACTAATTCTTGAATCTTACATTGTCACTGTTCTTGTTTATTGTGCCTTCAACTGGTGTACCTAGCTTCATCCTTAATAAAAACTATATACAGTGGACCCCCGACTAACGATCAGCTCCCAACTCGACCAATTATGTAAGTGTATTTTTGTAAGTGCTTTTGTAGGTGTTATTTTGGGGGTCTGAAACGGACTAATCTAATTCACAATATTCCTTATGGGAACAAATTTGGTCTATAACTGCACCCGAACAGACTTCTGGATTGAAATAATATCGTTAGTCGGGGGTCCACTGTATTCTTATTCTAATATACTAGTAATCATAATTTAAAGCTGCTCAAAATGCCTTGCATAATAAAGGACTTTTTAAAGTAGTTTATATATGTCAGTTACCCTAATTGCATCATATACTATAATCCACGTTATAGAAATTGTCTCTTTCTTTGGGTCCACCAAGTGTTGTACGATCTCTATGGTTTCAGCATTCCTCCCGTGAATAATTATAATAATTAATCAAAGTTCGGCTGGGGTTTTGGCTGTCTCTTTATTACTGTTGATGCAGGGAAAGTATATTTCTGAGCCTTTGTATTGGTTATACATCATCTTGCCTGGAGGGTATTCGAAGGGTCAGTACCCCAGCAACCTGGTTGTGGATCAGAGCCTGATCATCCAGGCTGTTTTTGTCGGCTGAGTTAAACTCACTTCAACAACTTTTAGTCAGTCAGCCACTTCATTAAGTTTCAAGACACTACTCTCAACACCCAGATGTGTTTGTGCCCATCCTCCTTTAAGGTCGATTCCTTTTAAAATTTCTTAATACACTGATTTGCTACGATGAGCCTTCCTCCTTCCCCCCTTTTTTATTTTTTTTGCATTGTCTTCCCTCAAAACTTTACCTCTTCCTCTGCTGTTTCCCTTTTATAGTGCTGGAAGTGTATTTGCATTTTCAGTTTTTTTTTTAATCCTTTTATTTTTCCTCATTTGCTGTATGACCCTTACAGTTTTAATGCTTACCTTGATGATGATTTTTTTTTTTGCTTTTTACATGTTTTCCTTTAACTCTTGCAACTTTTAAGGAATTGATTCATGAACTACTAGTTTTCCTATTTTATCATGTTCATTTTAATAGTTACTTTTCAGTGGTGTAAATTTTTTTTTTTTTTTCTGCTTCTTTAACATGTTTCGTATGCTTAACCATATAATACTTTTGTATCATAAGTGTTTGTGCCTGTGAAAGAGAAACTGGTTCTAGCAACAGGTGAATGACACAATTTCTTTCCTACTTTTTTTTTCTCTCCAGTTGCTGTATGACCTGCAATGATCATACAACACCTGATGAATGGGAAATATTCAGGTTTGATCTGAGGAGGAGGGTAGGTCCAGCTACTTTGATTAAAAGCCTTTCAACATTAAGGCACTCTTTACCCCCACCTTCCCCCATTCATTAAAATGGCTTTCCTTATTATTATTGAAAAATGCCAAACCTGCGTGGGTCATAGAGCACTGAGTTGGTTTCAACTGTAGGGGGCAGGCATTAGTAAAGGTGTAAAATTAGCATCACAGTTGGTGCAATAGGTCAAGCTTCTATTTAAAAAAGCTATAGGAGGAATCTTTGTCAAAAGTTTGACTTTACTCTCAGTGAGGAGGGCAGTTAAAATATACATGTTAGGGTGTTGAATTATTATATTTGGAAACCATCACCAAAAGCTGTATGGGTCTTACAGCCAAGTCAGGGTGGTGAAGATGTCAGAAGTAAATACTAAGTACACTCTAGTAAGACTGTTAATATATGTTGAACTGTTAGAGCCACCTGGTAGTCATTGCAGAGAGGTGCCAGGCAACTTTCCATATAAAGATCTTTATTTTTTAAGAATATATTAAGGTTACATTGGATAGCTTTACAGTTTCAGGAAGACGTATTTCATATTCCAAGGAAAGCCTGTTGTTATGCAAAGCATTTTAGTCTGAATAATTCTAGACCATAAAAAATTACTTGGTTCTAAAATGTTTAATTGGGCTTTGTGTGACAAATCAGGATGGATAATTTTATGCATGCTTTAAAAGTTAGGAAATTGCTTAAAATTAACAAAGTATAATTTATGTAAGACACATATGCAACAGTTAGGTATCTTGATTTCGAAACGTTTCGCCTACACAGTAGGCTTCTTCAGTCGAGTACTGTACTCGACTGAAGAAGCCTACTGTGTAGGCGAAACGTTTCAAAATAAAGATACCTAACTGTTGCATATGTGTCTTACCTAACAACCTGTCGGTATTTTATACCATTTTATTGTTCAAAGTATAATTTAACTGAGTAAGGACTAACATTTAGGAGAGGGTTGTCTGAGGAAGGATCATGATACAATGGCTTCTTTTAAGTATTAAGATTTGCCACAAAGTGTTTTAAAGGAGAGGTGGTAGGAGATAGGAGTGTAGCATATGATTGCAAGTAGGTAGCTGGACAGTTTCTTGAATTATATTACATTAAGGGGTATTTTTTGACATTATTTTTGCAGCAGTAGGCAAACAGAGGAGTTTAAGAACCCTCTGGAAGGAAGTTTCCTATCAATATATAAATGTTTCATATATTCAATAGCAAGGGTGTGTATTGTCTAGAACCCAATTGAATGATCATTCTAATGACAGAATTTTGTTGTATTATGACAGGTTTGAGGTGATTAGCCATTGTAGATCCCCGTGAACATATACCGTAAGAGGGGTAAGGATTTATTAATTAGTAGTACAGAGTAAGCAAAGTTTGAGGCACCTCATAGCATATTTTTGAGTGGGTGCCCAATGTTTTGACTATTTTGTTAGAAATATGCTGAATGTGTTTTAATTTTTAGTTTGCTGTCAAGGTATACCCAGGAATTTTCCCTCATCTTGTCTTTCAATGCATATATTATTTACCATTATGTTCAGTGAAGTAATTTTAGCTTTGTTTTCAAACAAAGCTAATATAGTGGTAACTCGAGTTACGAACTTAATTCTTTCCAGAAGGCTGTTCGAGCGCCGTTACCGAACGAATTTGTTACCATAAGGAATAATGTAAATTAGATTAGTCTGTTTCAGACCCCCAAAAATACACTTACATAATTGTTCGAGCTGGGAGCTGTTCAAAACTCGAGGTACCACTGTATAATAATAATCATGAAAGTGGAGGTTAAGAGATGACTAGCATTAACTGTATTTGTGCCTTATCAATTTGTTACTTAGGTCATTAGTTGGTAAGCAAACTGTATTCAAGCATCTAAATGCAGTGAGAAGTGTAGGTGTCTCCTTGGAGGGATAAAAAGTGGAATTTATGGCCACTTTTTCTTTATCATAAATACGAGTATCCTAAAAGGGAGGGTTCTTGAATCAAACATGATCATCTCCCATTCCTCCAAGTATTGTATGACAGCCTCCTACAAGTTTAGCACTTCCCATGAATGTATAATAATAGAGAATGCAGCAGTTGTATTGGATAGTGCTTATGGTGACATATGGGCCATCCATTCATATTTTAGAATGATAATATCTAGCATGCATGAACAGTGAAATGTATTTTGGCAGGAAGATGAGATTTTTTTTTTTTTTTATACTGCTGAATATACAGGCTAAGAACTATTGGTCTACCTCTTCTCATTTCAAAAGTCAAGGTGTATCTGAGGTGTACTTCCAACCACAGCCCCTGGAGAAGTGTTTTTATGATAAATGGCTCTTGGTTCAAGGAATTAGTGCTGCCTTCTCTTTCCTCAAATCAAACCTGACTGCCTTCCATTTCCTGAGTGCTGTATGACTCCTACTGGTTTAGTGCTACCCCATTAATATACAGTAATAATAGTATCACCCTCAGGATGTGAACACCCACAGTCTGCAAACATCTGGATACCTATTTACTGCTAAGTAAACAGGAGCAACTTGTGTAAGAAAACATCCCCAACATCTCTTCTTGCCCCAGGATTGAACCGAGGCTCTTTGGTTGTGAACTGAGGGTGCAACCACTTAACCACAAGTCACCTATTAACATGAATCATCCTTTAAAGAGGCAGCTTTGTGTTAAAAGACCCAAGGTTAGTAATAATTTAAGTTCTTGTAGGCTAGGTAAATATAATGCAACATTTTATACAGCTTCTTTTAAAGACTAAATAGTTTAATTCATAATTATAAGCAGCAATACCTTCCTGTATCAAACGTGATTACCTCCTTGTCTCCAGGCGCTGGATGACTTTTATGAATTTTGAAGATTACCACTGATTTGGATGCAAATTATCATGTTGAAATTGAGCTGTCCTTCAGATATGCAGTATTAAAATTTGGAACTTACACAAGAATTATCAGGATTAAAAACGATAAACACTGGTGTTTAACCCCTTCAGGGTTTCGGACGTACTAGTACGGCTTACGCACCAAGGTTTTTGATGTGCTAGTACGCCTAAATTCTAGTGCCCTCAAATCTAGTGAGAAAAAGCTGGTAGGCCTACATATGAAAGAATGGGTCTATGTGGTCAGTGTGCACAGTATAAAAAAAATCCTGCAGCACACAGGGCGTAATGAGAAAAAAAAACTTTGACCGTGTTTTTGGATTAAAACAGCGAATTTGCACTGTATTTTCGTATGGTATTTATTGTTGTATTCTAGTTTTCCTGGTCTCATTTTATAGAATGGAAGACATATTACAGAAATTGAGATGATTTTGACTGGTTTTACAATTAAAAGTACCTTGAAATTGAGCTCAAAGTAGCAGAAATGTTCGATTTTTACCAAAGTTCAAAAGTAAACAAATCATGCTATGCATCCAATACACGTCAACTGGTGAGTCTAATATTCTTTCACAAGTGCGTCGATATTATTTATACCATTTCTACACTAATGCAGTAGTCTGCATAATAGTAAATCTTCTATTTTTTGTGAGAATAAAAATTCAAAGTGGAAAGCAAAAGAATGTAAGAGGGGCACGGGGATGTGACTAATGAACAGAGGAAATGTTATTTTAGTGCCAGGAATGTCTTTCTTGTTTATTCTGGACCATATTTGGAAATTGGCATCTTTTGAAATTTGTATGAAATTGGCAAAATTGCTAAATTCTGACCACTGTATTGGATAGTTGAAATCGGTAAATGGGTGGTTTCTTGTGCTCATTCGATAGAAAAAATGGAGTTCTAGCGAAATAGCTATGATTTTTGTCAACTAGTACAGTGGAATTGGCCGAAAATAAGGCTCAAAGTGGGCAAAATCGTCGATGCGTAAACACCATCGAGACCGCTAACTTCATGAGAGTATAATTCCGTAAGTTTTTCATCAAATTTCAAACTTTTGGTGTCATTATGATCGGGAAAAGATTCTCTATCTTTTCATAAGAAAAAATATATTTTTTTTTTTGAAATTTGGGTGACCCTGAGAACAAGTCTGGGAGAGGGCCTGGGGACCCTGAAAGGGTTAAGATGAAAAAGAAGTGTTGAACACCAGGATGTCTGACGAGACGTTTGTAAGCGCAGCAGGCTTTTTTAAATAATCAATTAATGACTATTATGTTGGAGACTGGAAGACATGTAGAGGTACTTTTAAGGTATTTAGTCCCATAACCTTAACCTGGGAGACCCAGAAAAAAAGTACTGTTTATATGTGTCATAACATTTTGAAAAAAGAAAAAAATTCTTACCATTTTAAAGAGTTAAGTTTTCAAAGTATATTATAAAAAAATGGATGAAAACTTGCTGATTTATGGAGAGTCGAAGTTGGCAAAAAATAATCATATGTTGGCAACATTGACAAAATACACATAGTGGGATTTGTTTTTCCATTTATTTATGCCAAATTTTGAGATTTGCATTTTTTTTTTTTAGTTTTCAATTTTTAACACTATGTACAATAATGTGTTTCAAAGTGTCTTAGCATTCAAAACATGGGGAGACACACAGACCCATGTGAAATATATAATACATGTATACAGTGGAACCTCAAAATTCGAACGTATCACATATCGAACGTTTAAAAAATAGAACCCGTTTTTTGAACCAACTTTGTCCCTATTATTGAACGTGCCCCTATTTTCGGACCGCCAGGTACCGGACCTGTCCGCCAGCCCACTCTATCCACGTCCCCGTGCAGGCGCTGTGAGCCAGTCTGGCTTTGTTTACTGCTTGAGTGAACACTAACCTGCGCTCTCATTCAAACATTTTAGGTTTATTTCATTGTGTTTAGTGCTTGTGGGACTGTGAAATAAGCTACCATGGGCCAAAAAAAACTTGCTAGTGGTACCCCTGTGGTAAAGAAAGTGAGAAACACTATAGATGTGAAGAAGGAAATAATACAGAAGTGGAATGATGTCCAAATGTTTGTGGAGAAGTACCACCCTGAGCAAGCTGAAATAAGCCATCTTTGCAACAAGTTCAGTGACAGAACCATGTCCCATTTTAGGGAAATCTTAAAGAGGCACCAGAAACAGAGGACTGTGGACAGTTATTTTGTGAGACAGGGGTTCAGTGACTCTCAAGCTGGTCCTAGTGGCATGAAAAGACAGAGAAGGGAGGTAACCCCAGAGAGGGCTTTACCTGAAGTCCTCATAGAGGGGGATTCTCCTTCCAAACACTAACCCCAACTCGCTCTCTCCTCCTCCCTATCTTCCAGATGCCATCACCAATCTTCAATAAAGGTAAGTAAAAATGTTATTTTATATTTATATACATAATTGAACACTATAGTACAGTGGACCCCCGCATAACGATCACCTCCCAATGCGACCAATTATGTAAGTGTATTTATGTAAGTGCGTTTGTACGTGTATGTTTGGGGGTCTGAAATGGACTAATCTACTTCACAATATTCCTTATGGGAACAAATTCAGTCAGTACTGGCACCTGAACATACTTCTGGAATGAAAAAATATCGTTAACCGGGGGTCCACTGTATTTGTTGTGTGTATGTAAAACTGTAATTAATCTCTATAAAATGTATTTTTTTGTGAATATTTTTGGGTTTCTGGAACGGATTAATTGTATTTCCATTATTTCTTATGGGAAATATTGCTTCAATTTTCAGACTTTTCGAATTTAAAACTAGCTCCTGGAACGGATTAAGTTTGAAATTTGAGGTTCCACTGTACACTGGTACAAAAAGAAGGCTGAAGGCACTGGAAATGTCGTCTGAGAGCAATGTGTGGTGTGAATATAATGCAGAGAATTCATAGTTTGGAAATTGGGTGGTGTCGGATTACCAAAACTATTATCCAGAGGGCTGAGGAGGGGTTGTTGAGGTGGTTTGGACATGCAGAGAGGATGGAAGGAAATAGAATGACTTCGAAAGTGTATAAATCTGTAGTGGAGGTAAGGGTCGGCCTAGGAAAGGTTGGAGGGAAGGGGTAAAAGAGGCTTTGTGTGCAAGGGGCTTGGACTTCCAGCAAGCATGTGTGAGCATGTTAGATAGCGAATGGAGACAAATGGTTTTTAGGATTTGGCGTGCTGTTGGAGCGTGAGCATAGTGACATTTGTGAAGGGATTCAGGAAAACTGGCAGGCTGGACTCGAGTCCTGGAGATGGGAGGTACAGTGTCTGCACTCTGAAGGAGAGGTGTTAATGTTGCAGTTTTATAATTGTAGTGTAAGCGTGCCTCTGGCAAGACAGTGATGATGAAAGTTTTTCTTTTTTTTTGGAACACCCTGCCTTGGTGGGAGACAGCCAGTGTTAATAAAATAAATATTGGTACATTTATGGATTTAGAAAAGGCATATGATAGAGTGGATAGGGGAGCAATGTGGCAGATGTTGCAAGTATATGGAATAGGTGGTAAGTTACTAAATGCTGTAAAGAGTTTTTATGAGGATAGTGAGGCTCAGGTTAGGGTGTGTAGAAGAGAGGGAGAATACTTCCCAGTAAAAGTAGGTCTTAGACAGGGATGTGTAATGTCACCATGGTTGTTTAATATATTTATAGATGGGGTTGTAAAAGAAGTAAATGCTAGGGTGTTCGGGAGAGGGGTGGGATTAAATTATGGGGAATCAAATTCAAAATGGGAATTAACACAGTTACTTTTTGCTGATGATACTGTGCTTATGGGAGATTCTAAAGAAAAATTGCAAAGGTTAGTGGATGAGTTTGGGAATGTGTGTAAAGGTAGAAAGTTGAAAGTGAACATAGAAAAGAGTAAGGTGATGAGGGTATCAAATGATTTAGATAAAGAAAAATTGGATATCAAATTGGGGAGGAGGAGTATGGAAGAAGTGAATGTTTTCAGATACTTGGGAGTTGACGTGTCAGTGAATGGATTTATGAAGGATGAGGTTAATCATAGAATTGATGAGGGAAAAAAGGTGAGTGGTGCATTGAGGTGTATGTGGAGTCAAAAAACGTTATCTATGGAGGCAAAGAAGGGAATGTATGAAAGTATAGTAGTACCAACACACTTATATGGGTGTGAAGCTTGGGTGGTAAATGCAGCAGTGAGGAGACGGTTGGAAGCAGTAGAGATGTCCTGTCTAAGGGCAATGTGTGGTGTAAATATTATGCAGAAAATTCGGAGTGTGGAAATTAGGAAAAGGTGTGGAGTTAATGAAAGTATTAGTCAGAGGGCAGAAGAGGGGTTGTTGAGGTGGTTTTGTCATTTAGAGAGAATGGATCAAAGTAGAATGACATGGAAATCATATAAATCTATAGGGGAAGGAAGGCGAGGTAGGGGTCGACCTCGAAAGGGGGTAAAGGAGGTTTTGTGGGCAAGGGGCTTGGACTTCCAGCAAGCGTGCGTGAGCGTGTTAGATAGGAGTGAATGGAGACGAATGGTACTTGGGACCTGACGATCTGTTGGAGTGTGAGCAGGGTAATATTTAGTGAAGGGATTCAGGGAAACCGGTTATTTTCATATAGTCGGACTTGAGTCCTGGAAATGGGAAGTACAGTGCCTGCACTTTAAAGGAGGGGTTTGGGATATTGGCAGTTTGGAGGGATATGTTGTGTATCTTTATACGTATATGCTTCTAAACTGTTGTATTCTGAGCACCTCTGCAAAAACAGTGATTATGTGTGAGTGTGGTGCAAGTGTTGAATGATGATGAAAGCATTTTCTTTTTGGGGATTTTTTCTTTTTTGGGTCACCCTGCCTCAGTGGGAGATGGCTGACTTGTTGAAAAAAAAGAAAATTGGTACAAATAATTGTTTCTTGTTTCTTTAGAGTACCTTTTTCTTCTTACACTATATACTAGGAAGTCTTATGATATTACCCCTGGAAACATGGGAATAAGTCACAGTACAGTGGACCCCTGCTTAACGATCACCTCCCAATGCTACCAATTACGTAAGTGCGTTTGTACGTGTATGTTTGGGGGTCTGAAATGGACTAATCTACTTCACAATATTCCTTATGGGAACAAATTCGGTCAGTACTGGCACCTGAACATACTTCTGGAATGAAAAAATATCGTTAACCGGGGGTCCACTGTATTTGATTTTCTTGGATTATTCTTAGTAAAAAAAAAAAAAACATAGGTTGTAATGTACTTTGTGTGTGCCCTCAAGACCATTCTAAAAAAAAAAAAATGCTATTTACATATGTCTAAATAAAAACAATTTGCATAGATGCACATCACACAGGTCATTGATATATAATGCCGAGTGATTGTTACTTACATGTATTGTGCTTTGTGGGAACCCACCTTGCCTTACAATTTTTAACTAGGCATAAGAAGGTGGTAGGACAATTAAGCAATTGAGCTGAGATATAAAATGTTGACTGGTATTAAAGTTGAGCCCACGGAAATTTGACGGAGACGAAGTTTAAGAAACCATATTACGGGTGGGGGTTGAACTTGTGACAAGTAAATCGTAAAACTCCAGGCTAGTGTGTAATTCTAGCTGCAAGGTCTATCCTCACCCATACCATGGTTTGTTTGCAATTGTGTCATTACGATTTTGCGAGTCACAAAATTTAAGGGTTAAAACTGCCCCTCCACTTCTTCCATTGTCTCCAATATAATAGTCCCCTTGGTATGAAATTGGAAAAAGTCCCTGCTGCACAGGCAAAATGCCTTGTCACTAAAGATACCCAGGTGACTATGAATGTCTTATTTATCAACTTATCAGTAATGTTTATTATTAATGTAATTAATACTGGTATTTATGTAATGAAGTGTATTAAATAATCAAATCTTGTTGTAAACTTCAATACATCTGAAGAAAAATTCAATTTCTGGATCTACAACTCCGTCAGATTAATGGTTAGGTCATACATTGTAGGGACTGTTAACTTACAGCCTTATTTATTCCAGATGAAGAGGCTGTGGTGTGGCAATTTGCACCTTGCAAGTGTCTAAAGTGTCAGTACATACAAAATTAATTCTATAACAAGATAAGTGAAAGTAAATAGTATTATATTTCAATAGCATACTGTAATTCTCAATTATTTAATTCCTTATATAATAACACAAACATTGAAATTAGCATTTTATTAACCCTTTCACTGTCCCCTATGTCAATCTATAGTATTGATGGCAGAGTTATTCTCATGGATCTATGCACAGTGCTTTCAAATATGCTGTGAGTGGTAAATTTTGGCCTAGACGTGAAAGAATTAGTCTGTGATGAATGTGCACAGTATAAAAAAAAAAATCATGCCCTACACTACATTAAAAAAAAAAAAAACTCTGATCTAGTGTTTGGTGTAAAATAGTGATTTTGAGGTATTTTCTAGGGTAGATAATTTTTTGGTTTTTGCTATTTCTTCATATGGAAGTTGCTTGAAATAAGCCTCAAAGTGGCAGAAATATTTGATTTTTGGCAGTTATCCTGAGGAAGGGTAGGGGCCCCTAATCTATTTTAAAGGTTTTCACTAGGTCTGCATCAATTATGAGATGGCTTAAACCATGATCAATTATTCTTGTTTTTTTTTTTTTTTATCTGAGAAATTGGATAAAATGTAAATTTTTTGTGATAATGGAAGGGAAAGTATTACATAGAAGACATCTGGGAATGTGATTAATGAACAGAAGAAAGGTTGCTTTAGTGCCTTGTGTGTTTATTTTGAACTTTTTTGTATAAAACTGGCCAAATTACTAACCTCTGTACACTGTAGAGGGTAATTCAGTTTTGCATTTTTGGTATCATTAGATTCAGAAAAAGGTTCTCTATCATTGAAATTTTTTAATTGCAACACTGTCAGTATTTAATTTTGGAGTCACAAGAGTGTTCAGTAGAAGTTTGTGGGTGCAGGAGGGAAGATTGGTGGAATGATGATGTAAAGAGAGTAGTAAGGGAGAAAAAGTTAGCATATGAGAAGTTTTTACAAAGTAGAAGTGATGCAAGGAGGGAAGAGTATATGGAGAAAAAGAGAGTGGTGAAGCAATGTAAAAAGAGAGCAAATGAGAGAGTGGGTGAGATGTTATCAACAAATTTTGTTGAAAATAAGAAAAAGTTTTGGAGTGAGATTAACAAGTTAAGGAAGCCTAGAGAACAAATGGATTTGTCAGTTAAAAATAGGAGAGGAGAGTTAGAGATGGAGGGAATATTTTGAGGAATTGTTGAATGTTGATGAAGATAGGGAAGCTGTAATTTCATGTATAGGGCAAGGAAGAATAACATCTTGTAGGAGTGAGGAAGAGCCAGTTGTGAGTGTGGGGGAAGTTCGTGAGGCAGTAGGTAAAATGAAAGGGGGTAAGGCAGCCGGGATTGATGGGATAAAGATAGAAATGTTAAAAGCAGGTGGGGATATAGTTTTGGAGTGGTTGGTGCAATTACAGTGGACCCCTGCATAACGATTACCTCCGAATGCGACCAATTATGTAAGTGCGTTTGTACGTGTATGTTTGGGGGTCTGAAATGGACTAATCTACTTCACAATATTCCTTATGGGAATAAATTCGGTCAGTACTGGCACCTGAACATACTTATGGAGTGAAAAAATATCGTTAACCAGGGGTCCACTGTATTTAATAAATGTATGGAAGAGGATAAGGTACCTAGGGATTGGCAGAGAGCATGCATAGCTCCTTTGTATAAAGGCAAAGGGGAGTGCAAAAATTATAGGGGGATGAGTCTGTTGAGTATACCTGGTAAAGTGTATGGTAGAGTTATTATTGAAAGAATTAAGAGTAAGACAGAGAATAGGATATTATTATTATTATTATAATCAAGGGGGAAGCGCTAAACCCAGAGGATTATACAGCGCCTGGGGGGGGGATGTGGAAGGCATTCAGGCTTAATTCGGGGAACTGGAGCACAGATCCAATTCCCTAAATCAAGAGCCCCTCACCAACATCAAGGAACCTTCCTTGAGGGGGGAGAATAGGATAGCAGATGAACAAGGAGGCTTTAGGAAAGGTAGGGGGTGTGTGGACCAGGTGTTTACAATGAAACATATAAGTGAACAGTATTTAGATAAGGCTAAAGAGGTTTTTGTGGCATTTATGGATTTGGAAAAGGCATATGACAGGGTGGCAGATGTTTGGTATAGGAGGTAGGTTACTGAAAGCAGTGAAGAGTTTTTATGAGGATAGTGAGGCTCAAGTTAGATTATGTAGGAAAGAGGGAGATTATTTCCCAGTAAAAGTAGGCCTTAGACAAGGATGTGTGATGTCACCATGGTTGTTCAATATATTTATAGATGGGGTTTTAAGAGAAGTAAATGCGAGGGTCTTGGCAAGAGGTGTGGAGTTAAAAGATAAAGAATCACATAAAGTGTGAGTTGTCACAGTTGCTCTTTGCTGATGACATTGTGCTCTTGGGTGATTCTGAAGAGAAGCTGTAGAGGTTGGTGGATGAATTTGGTAGGGTATGTAAAAGAAGAAAATTGAAAGTGAATACAGGAAAGAGTAAGGTTATGAGGATAACAAAAAGATTAGGTGATGAAAGATGGGAGAGAGTATGGAGGAGGTGAATGTATTCAGATATTTGGGAGTGGACGTGTCAGCGGATGGGTCTATGAAAGATGAGGTGAATCATAGAATTGATGAGGGGAAAAGGGTGAGCAGTGCACTTAGGAGTCTGTGGAGACAAAGAACTTTGTCCTTGGAAGCAAAGAGGGGAATGTATGAGAGTAGTATAGTTTTACCAACGCTCCTGTATGGGTGATGAATGTTGCAGTGAGGAGAAGGCTGGAGGCAGTGGAGATGTCATGTCTGAGGGCAATGTGTGGTGTGAATATAATGCAGAGAATTCGTAGTTTAGAAGTTAGGAGGAGGTGCGGGATTGCCAAAACTGTTGTCCAGAGGGCTGAGGAAGGGTTGTTGAGGTGGTTCGGACATGTAGAGAGAATGGAGCGAAACAGAATGACTTCAAGAGTGTATCAGTCTGTAGTGGAAGGAAGGCGGGGTAGGGGTCGGCCTAGGAAAGGTTGGAGGGAGGGGGTAAAGGAGGTTTTGTGTGCGAGGGGCTTGGACTTCCAGCGGGCATGCGTGAGCGTCTTTGATAGTGAATGGAGACAAATTGTTTTTAATACTTGACGTGCTGTTGGAGTGTGAGCAAAGTAACATTTATGAAGGGAAACCGGCAGGCCGGACTCGAGTCCTGGAGATGGGAAGTACAGTGCCTGCACTCTGAAGGAGGGGTGTTAATGTTGTAGTGTAAAGCACCCTTCTGGCAAGACAATGATGGAGTGAATGATGGTAAAAGTTTTTCTTTTTTGGGCCACCCTGCCTTGGTGAGAATCGGCCAGCGTGTTAAAAAAAAAAAAAAAATTGAAAAGATGAAGCTATTTTTCTATTACAGATATCTATCAAGTTATAATTTTTAAAGCATTTTACATGTTTTTGACACTTTCAGCAAGGAAATTAATAAAAACAAACATTTTATGAAAGAAGAACATACAATGTTTATTCAGTAACAGGTTACAAACTGTGGGTAGTGTAGCCTTTAAACAGGGCGCAGTATCAGTACTATGAGGTTTGGTAAGCATGCCAAGTTACATACTACCACCATTCTGGCAGTGAGTAGCCTAGCATGCCTCCACTGCGCTAGTGAGCAAGGGCAGGGCCGCGCCGCCCCCGCCGCCACGCTGCCCTGCTGCTTGTGGCACTCCAGTGATGATGATCATGAAAGGTGATGGTGGCTGTGAGATGGAATCAGTGAAGCTGGCTCACCTGCCACTAGTGACAAAATGTAACAGCATAGAAGCTGTACCAGCAATCGAGCATTTTACTCTCCAGTCTGACTGGTGCCCTGACACAACCACCACCACCTGCCCACCACACACCCCTTTACTTTGCTGGTATGCACCAGCATTGTTATGGGCCTGTGGACCTTTATAAATCACCATTGACCACATGAGATGGCTTCAAGTGATGTACCAATGCCGGTGGGCAGATCATCCCTGGCGGGGGCGAGCGCAGGGAACCAAACAGTTTCATTCACACTGTCAACATTCGAATGTCTTATAGAAAGACAATATAACCACTTATAAGAAACATTAATAATACTTTGGATCATAGGTGTTCCATGGAGCATTAGTCTTGGCAAGATTACTACATTCTTCTGGGTGTAAGGCATTGGCAGAACAAACCCACACCAAAGTCATCCACATCACATATTGGTTCATACAGTCACCTACTGCCAGGCACTTGGTGCAATACAACCCACACCCAGTAACAGGCTTTATAACAAACAGAGCATGGGTTGTAGTGCTCACATCTGCCAAACCTTGCCCCAGCAGTGCCTGGATAGAGATGGCAGAATTATTACAAATTTACAGCATTACCAGCACAATGAGGCACAATATCACAATTTTACCTGGGCAGTGTATATTTTTCACATTAGTTACAGGTGTTACAATATTACACTTGCAGGAAGTCGTGGATCTTCTCACAAATGTGTATTACCTCAATGATTCCACTACATACAGTATAACCTTTTTATTATAATTTCCTAATTGTCATCACATTACAATACATAAAGTATGACTACTCATCGTACAAGCATAATCAATTTCAATATCTGCATATTTTTTTGTGTGGATTCAAATGTGATTATAGCAGTTGCCCATGTTCCCAGGAATACTTCAGATCATTCAAACATAAATTATACTTGGGTGTTGTGTGCACAACTACACGTACAGTTGAAAGACTATTTTCACTTAAGTATGTACATAAGCAAAGAGAGAGAGAGAAGTCTGGATAAGGATAATTTATCACTTTTTCTAAGTTCTGTATAGCATTTATGACTTTTTTAAAGCTACCAACACCATCCAGGCACATATTAATTTATAATAGATTATAACTGGATAAGCATTGTTCTGAAACCCATCACATGTTCCAGCTGTTAGTACCTGCTATATACCCTGCAAGGAGGGGTAACAATTCTGCAATAACCCATGCCCTTAAACATTGCATGTGTTATATGTCATGGTGTTGGTTGCATTGCTACCAAACACCTGGGATGGGAAGCAGTGACATCTACACCTTCAGATGAGTTGTTCTGCCAACCACATCCAGGCACTGAGATGACAGTGCTCCATAACAGAGGGACCTCACCCACTGCCGCCACCACCACCAATACAACTGCCTTCTGGCTTATCTTGTAAGTCCCCACATAAATAGAATCACATGTTTAATGAAACAAAAAACAGTCATACTATCATATGCCTCACCCCAATACAGCCACCTCCCTTCTTTTTCCCAAAATACCTTATGACCCTTTAATAAATTTAGGCTGAAAAACCTGCATGGGTTAAAATGATAGTAATTATTTTTAATAGCTATACATGTTGAAAAATAAGTTAGTGAACAAAAATAATGTTAAATGTATTTCTGATTACAGTACTGTAACTGAAGAAGACTGGACACCACAAGCATATTATTATAATCAAAAAGAAGCGCTAAGCCACAAGGGCTATACAGCACCACAAGCATAGCTGTACTCCGGTAGCTACAATTGTTAGTTATAAACTCAGTAGGTTAAAGTTACAACAATTTAAGAGTGCAAGAAGGCTATTTCTTTAGACATCAGTTGACTAGTGAACTTATGAGATCCAGGAGAATTGTTTGATAGTACAGTAGGCCCCCATCCTATTGCTAATGCACTTCCACCAGTTTGCAATACATCTTTTGAAACCTATTTTCATCTTTCACTCCAAAGTGGCCAGCTGTTATGCCTGTGCAGGTGAGAGCTTAACTAATTCTCTAATATAAGCACTTGCCATACCTGTGTTTATCACTCCATTTTCAATGTTTTATCACCTTGTCTTGTCTCTGGATATAAACCTTGGTACCAAAAAGGAATACATATTTACTAGAATGCTGGAGGTACTAAGAAAGTCTTGGTGTTCAAAAAAAAAAGTAGAGAATGGCAGTGATTGGTTGATGCAGTGGTGCCAGGTAATTTCCTTGCACTTTTGTGGAGAAAGCTACATTAACCATCTCCAGACACTTCTATAGCAACAAGGGTTGCTTTTCAGCATATTCTAAGGAATAAATTGTGTAGGGAAAGGTGGAGTTCATCATGTGATATAGGAGCACCAAAAATTTTCCTGGCATGTTTGTGGAGAAGTAAGGCCACATTAGCCATCTCCCTACACTTCTATAGCCATAAGCAAAGAAAAACAAGGACTTTAGGGTAGAGTAAAAAAAAATTTTTTTTTTTTTTTTTTTTTTTTTGGGGGGGGGGGGGAGGGGGAGGTATCAGTCTAATTCTAAAGGAGAAAATTGTGTATGAAAGTTATGAATGACTGGAATGAAGTTATAATATTCACTAGAGCATATTGAGCCTGCCCATCATCTCTAGAAGGAACTCCCATTGCTTATGGAAGAGATAAATTACATCAACCACCACCTTACCCTAGGCCTTAAAAAAAATTATTTACCAAGTAAATTTTTATTTACATTTTATGTAATGTATTTGTGTTGAGTACATGTTTGTCCCTTGACTTTGTTTTATATATATATTTTATGGATCTGAACACTGGGTGACACATGCAGTAAAAGTTCTCCGTAAATGTCATAACTACTACTGCATTTTTTATATGTAACATACGAATTTTTGTGCAATGGTTTTGACAGTGCACACATTACGGGCATATAACATTTTGTAGATTTACCTTAAGATAACCCAGTCAAGTCAAACACTGACTTAGTGCACTTGTTTATGAGTATCCAACTTGGCCTAGTAGGGCAACATTGAACCCTCTCTAGATGAACACAGAACAACTTTTTAGTGTCAGGCACAAAAACTTTATTAACTTTGACAAAGTAAGAATTTAAAAAACAGTTTGGCTTTTTTCAAGGTCTTAGGGAAAAAATTTCACTACATTCCCCAAGTTCTTCACCCCCCTACTGCAATGTCATGTAGAGCTCTGATTTCAAGAACTTAACCCTTCCAAAAGGTGGGGGGCCAACTGTATTACAAAGCTTAAAATCCTGTGCTTAGAGTGAAAAGAAATCAGGATATTGCTGTAGTTTCACTTCTGTAATGACAGCAGAGATGTAATATTTGAGAGCAAGGTGTGGTGTAAATATCATGCAGAGAATTCAGAGCATAGAAATTAAAAGGAGTTATGAGGTGACCAAGGGTATAATGTAGAGAGCTGTGGTGGTTTGACAAAAAGGGTGTGAAAATCTGGGGTGGAAGGTAGGAGAGTAAGGGGTCATCTCAGAAATGGCTGATGTGAGGGGTTAAAAGATCCTTTTGAGTTTTAGAGGCTTGTGTCAGATAGGAGTGCATGAAGACAGGCCATTTTTAATGGACATGTTGGAGTGTGAGCAGGGTAACTTTTATGAAGAGATTCAGGGAAACCGGTTAACTGGATTTAAGTCCTGGGGGTGAAAAGGGCAGTGCCTACACTCTGAATTAGGTGTAGGGATGTTACAGTCAGGGTAATCTGACTGTAATGTCAGTACACTTCTGGAAAGATGGCAACTGAGTGAATGTGTTATAAAACACACACACACTTTTTTTTAATGCAACAGCCATCTCCCATCAAGGCAGGTTGGCCCAAAGAATAAAAAACATTCATTCAATCACTGCCTTTCCAGAAGTGTGCTGACATCATAGTTTGGAGGTGAATGCAAGTGAAGTCAGATATAATTTATAAAAGTGGCCATAATAACTGTTTAAGAGAAAAAATAGACAATTATTGAAAAAAGCAGAGATAACTCTAAGAAAATGGAATAGTGGAAAAATATTGTTAAACAGAGAAGAGAAACAAAAAACTACAGAAGGAATTAATTATAATAATCCAGTTAAACATATTGCAGCTATAGAAGAATAGGTAAGTAATGGGCAAGAACATGTCTTCTGAAGGTCACATATATTATGAATGTCCTTAAAGGTCTAGTGCTTCTCCATGAACGTAATCTTTGAATGTTAACCGCAGGGATGAAGTGTATTAATAAAGTTCTGTTGAAAGATCCTCTGTTTTGCAATTACCTGACGGAGGACTGAGCCATGACCCACATGGGATTAGCACTTGACAAATATACTTTAATAATTATAATGTTTAAAGAAGATAGACTCAGAGAAAACATCTAATTACCTAAAGATATGAATGAATAATAATAAGCTAGGTGCTAAACCTGAAGGGGTCATACAGTGATAATGAATGAAGAAATGTGATAGATACTTTTTTTTCTACAAAGTCTCAAGAAATTTGTAAAGAAAACCTCTGGATGTCAACAGAAAATAAAAAGAAAGCTAGTCAGCTGCTATAGGCATGGAACACACTTCCCACATAAAGCAAGGGATACCTGTACACACACCTAAAGCAGTACTTTGAAGAAATTGCATCGATCAAGGTATTACAGAAGACTGACCCCTCAAGAAAAGTTACTTGATGTTGATGAGGGGTTTATGATCCAAAGAATTGTACCTGCCCTTCCCTTCCTTGGATTGAATCTGAATGCCTCCCATTCTTCCAAGTGCTGTATGACCTCTACGGGCTTAGCACTACCTATGAATGTTATAACAGGGAAATAATAAATGAGGTTAATAAACAAAAAGTATTGAAAAACTATACAAAGGCAAGAAAGGGCATGAATTCAATGTCAAAAATGTTTTAACACCAGTCGCTGATGAGCACAACCTCTTCAAGGGGGGCTCCTTGGCGTGGTGAAGAGGCTCTTGGTCTGAGGAATTAGACCTATCGGTCTTCTTCCTCAGACCGAACCTAATTACCCCCCAATCTCCCCTCCCCTATCCCATCCTCCCCATCCTCCCCTTTTTCCTTTCCTCCTCCTCCTCCCCACTCCTCCCTTTTGCCCTTCCTCTTTTTGTCCTTTGGGATTTCTCCCACAGGCACGCTAGTTCCTAGGTAGAGGAAAGGACACCGGGGTCGATCCCATTCCGTTGAGGTTTCTTGGCGGTGGCGTAGTTTGCCGTGGAATCTGGATTGCCTAGGGATGTCCCGATCCCTCTCCGGTATCCCGGAGTAGCTTTGGGTGTCTTTTGGGCGACGGGTGTATCTCTGGAAGCCACCTTTCGGATTCCGGGGGTGGTGGCTGAAGGAGGTATGCTTTGTGGCGGATATCCGGCCGCCCTCTCTTTTGTCCACCGAGGTAGCTCGGCAGATGTGAGGTTGCTATCCCAGATTGCTGGTTTACTGGCATGAAGGGTAGGGTATGGCACGGGTTCCATGCTGCATCTGCGCTACTAGCGGTGTCGAGTCCTCTTGGGCGCGGAGGGAGATTTCTGGCCCTTTCATTCCTCCTAGGAACTATCCCTCCCCGGTCCCCCCTTTTTTTTTCTTTTTTTTATTTTTATTTTCTTTTCTTCTTTCTTTTTTTTTCTTAAAAACAAAAAGAAAGAAGTAACCTAACCATGGCAGCCCTAGTCCATGAACCTGGTACCCCCGGGCCCCTTCTTGATACCGCACCCCGTTCTGACCCCGCCTCGTCTTTGGACCACTCTTCAGACATTCCTCATGCCTCTGTACCTATTGCCGGTGCTGTTTCCTCACCTGCTTCAGGTACTGAGGCCTCGACTGACTCCTTCGATTTACCAGACCTTCGCTCTCCTCTGACTATGCTTCCGGCCTCTCCCTCTACGGTGCGGCAATTTTCAAATCGCCGACCCGTTCCACGTCGGACCAACTCTGGTCCCACGCCTAAACGTCAACGACAATTACCTGCTGATGATACTTCTCCACCTTCACCTTCTCGTTCTTCTCAGAAAAGATCGACACGTCCTTCACTACCTTTCCACGCTCAGTTTCAGACTGAACAGTGGACTAAATTCTTCACTTTACGACCAACTTCCTCTACTGCCTATCTTTCTGACCATAGTATTGGCAAGGCACTCCTACGCCATGTTGGTAAAGATATTTCTTTTCATGCTCTTAAGAGCGGTACGCGCATCATTACCGTACAGAATGCTACCCAGGCTCGTGAGCTCTCTCGTCTTTCCCATATAGA
The DNA here is from genome assembly GCF_038502225.1 of Cherax quadricarinatus. Taxonomy (NCBI): domain Eukaryota; kingdom Metazoa; phylum Arthropoda; class Malacostraca; order Decapoda; family Parastacidae; genus Cherax; species Cherax quadricarinatus. The sequence goes on from NC_091363.1 coordinate 2,450,008, forward strand.
TACTGTTCCTGTCACCCTTGAAAAACATCATTCCCTCAATTCTTGTAGTGGTACCGTTATTCTGCCCCATACCATAGTTCAACAAAATTTCCAGACATGTGGCACCGACATTCTAGAACAGCTGGAACTCCAAGATCTCCCAATCCTCAAGGTAGACACTTACGTTCTTCCTGCCCGTGGGCGGAGACGATACCCTAGCAATGTGGCTCGTTTAACTTTTGACAGCCGAGAACTCCCATCCTCAGTTTATATAGCAGGACATCGGTTACAAGTTCGAAAGGTGATCCCTACACCACAACAGTGTAGAAATTGCTGGCGATTTGGCCATCCAGCGAAATATTGCAGATCTATCGCCGAATGCCCAGTCTGTGGTGCCGATGACCATTCTAATACGTCTTGCAATCGATCTCCCTCTTGCCTTAACTGTCATGAGGCTCACCCTTCGTACTCTCGCCGTTGTCAGGTCTATTTAAACGAGCGGGAAATCCGTTACCTCAAAGAGACAGAAGGTCTCCCTTATGCCATGGCAGTTTCTCATCTCCGCCTCCAAGGGAGACTCCCACGTGTTTCTTATTCCCGTGTTTCAAAACGTCCCCCCACTTCTGGTATCCCATCTTCTACACCCACCTCTGTGGTTACCTCTCCCATAATCACTCCTGTATCTAATCCTTTTGCTGTCCTCGGCTCAGACGTCCCTACTTCAACGCCTCAGTCTAATCTCGCTTCTTCGAGTTCTCTCTTACAAGCCTCAGTATCGACGAGACCTCGTACGACACCTCTTCCCAATCGTCCCTCTACTTCTCAAAAGTCAAAAAAAGGTCCGGTAACACCTCCTACCCATCTTCCACCTCCTCATTTTACCCTCCCTGTCTCTGTCCCTAGTTCTTCCCCTCTCACTGGCTCAGTTACAAGTGCAGAGGTTCACCCTCCTCCTCGTAATGTACCTTCCTCCCCTGTTCCCTCCCAAGTTTCTTCCTCTTCTGCTACCTCCCAGGTTCCTGTCTCTTCTGTCCCCTGCCACGCTTCTCCAGTTCCCTCCACCCTTTCGCCCCCCCCTACCTTGGTACAGTCCAATACAGTTCCAATCTTTACTCATCCTCCCCCTACCATTCCCAATATTGTCTCCCATACAACATCTCTGAATTCTGAAACACTTGAAGCAATCTCTGAATATATTGCAGAGACCAAACCATCAATGGACACTGATCCACCTTCCGCTCTTTCTCTCTCCTCTGCTCCATCTGCGCAACTCCTTTCTTCACAGCGCACCGTTCCTTCGCTGCTTGAACATTTTCCACTGCCTCCGCATGTGGACTTTTCTAACCCTCCTAGTCCGTAGGAACCCTTACCTGCGGATTTCAAGTATCTTTATCATTGCCATTCATGGCCTTTTTACAGTGGAATATACGTGGCCTCAGGGGTAATCGGGGTGAGCTTCAGATGTTACTCTCCCAGTTTGCCCCTGTTGGTGTTTGCTTACAGGAACCAAAATTACACTCTGCTGTTATTTCTCACATCTCAGGCTATAATTTATTGTATTCTTCAGATCCTTTTCCTGATGGGACCTTTAATGAAAGTGCCCTTCTTCTCCGCACTGATATTCCGTACCATCAGCTATTTGTTCATACTTCGCTGCATTACACAGCAGCCCGTATCCACTTACATAGGTGGTATACGCTCTGTTCTTTATATCTCTCTCCTTCTCGGGCATTATCTATTCCGGATTTTGCCTTCCTTGTTTCGTCATTACCGCCACCAATTCTGTTACTTGGTGATTTTAATGCCCACCATTTCCTCTGGGGAGGGTCTCACTGTGATTCCCGTGGAATTCAGTTAGAGGCTTTTCTTGCCACCCACCCCCTCCATGTTTTAAATACAGGTACTCACACCCATTTTGATCCTCGGACTCATACTCTCTCTTGCATCGATCTCTCAGTTTGCTCTTCCTCCGCCGCATTAGACTTTACTTGGTCTGTTCTCCCGGACTTACATGACAGTGATCATTTCCCAATCATTCTTACTTCCCCTTCATATTCGCCACCTCTTCGCACCCCACGCTGGCAATTTAATCGGGCAAATTGGAACCTTTACTCACACCTGACTGTTTTTAAAGAGGTTCCTTCTTCGTCCTCCATCGATGAGCTTTTACACCTCTTCTCATCCTCCGTTTTCACCGCAGCTTCTCATTCTATACCCCAAACTTCGAGCAGGCATTCTCAGAAATGCGTGCCTTGGTGGTCTCCTGCTTGTGCTCGTGCAGTACGTTTGAAACGCGCTGCATGGGGCAGGTACCGGTACAATAGAACCACAGAGCGACTCCTTGATTTTAAACAGAAGCGTGCGATCGCTCGCCGTGTCATCCGTGACGCTAAACGCACTTGCTGGCGAGATTATGTCTCCACCATCACCTCTGCTTCCTCTATGAGTGCAGTCTGGAAAAAAGTACGAAAACTGAGTGGTAAATATTCTCCTGACCCGGCTCCTGTTCTGCGGGTTGCCGGTGTTGATATAGCAAACCCACTAGATGTTGCCAATGAAATTGGCAATCATCTGGTCCGTATTTCTCAGGGACTCCATCTATGCCCCTCATTTCTTTCCTCAAAGTCTGCCAGAGAGTTAGCACCCTTGGACTTTTCTTCTCTCAGAGAAGAACAGTATAATGTGCCTTTTACACTTCAAGAACTGGAGGCAACACTCTCAGCTTGTCGATCATCGGCAGCTGGGCCCGACGACATTCATATTCGTATGCTACAACATTTACATCAGTCAGCCCTTGCAGTCCTATTACGCCTTTACAATCTTATTTGGTCACAAGGAGTTCTTCCACAGCTGTGGAAATCCGCCATTGTTCTCCCTTTCCGCAAACCAGGCACTACGGGACATGAAACCTCCCACTATCGTCCCATTGCTCTTACCAGTGCAGTTTGCAAAGTAATGGAACGTCTAGTAAATAGACGTTTAGTGTGGTATTTAGAGACACACAACAGTCTCTCCACTCGACAATATGGCTTTCGTAAGGGACGTTCTACCATAGACCCCTTACTGCGCTTGGATACGTATGTTCGTAATGCCTTTGCGAATAACCACTCAGTTATTGCCATATTTTTTGATCTTGAGAAGGCATATGACACAACTTGGAGGTATAATATTTTAGCCCAAGCCCACTCCTTAGGCCTTCGAGGCAATCTACCATCCTTCCTTAAGAACTTTTTAACTGACAGGCATTTCCGTGTTCGGGTTAATAATGTGCTCTCCCCGGACTTTATCCAAGCTGAAGGTGTCCCCCAGGGATGTGTTCTGAGCACAACACTTTTTCTCCTTGCTATTAATGATTTGGCCTCTAGTCTTCCATCAAATATTTGGTCATCACTCTATGTTGATGACTTCGCTATTGCCTGTGCAGGCGCTGACTGTCACCTCCTTACAGTTTCTCTCCAGCATGCAGTCGACCGTGTTTCCAATTGGGCCACCACACATGGGTTTAAATTTTCCAGCACTAAAACCCACCAAATCACTTTCACTAGACGCTCTGTCATCTCTGATCATCCTTTGTACCTCTATGGCTCACGTATCCCTGAACGTGATACAGTCAAGTTTCTGGGCCTCCTCTTTGATCGTAGGTTATCCTGGAAACCTCACATTACCTCTCTGAAGGCAACTTGTCACAGCCGGCTGAACCTTCTTAAAACCCTTGCTCATCTTTCGTGGGGAGCTGATCGTCGAACCCTCCTTCACCTACATTCCACCCTTATTTTATCGAAACTTGATTATGGTGACCAGATCTATTCAGCGGCATCTCCTGCTACTCTCTCTAGCCTTAACCCCATTCATCACCAAGGATTACGTTTATGCCTTGGTGCTTTTCGCTCTTCCCCTGTCGAAAGCCTCTATGCAGAAGCGAACGTTCCATCCTTATCCGATCGCCGTGATGCCCATTGCCTGCGCTACTATGTACGCTCTCATGATCTCCGCAATCCTTCCATTTATAGAATGGTCACTGATATTAGTAGACATTCTTTATTTGTTCGCCGCCCCTGCTTACTCCGTCCCTTCTCTCTTCGCCTTCATTCGCTCTTGTCTTCTCTTCAACTACCACCTTTCTATGTACATGTAGCATCACACTTTTCCCTACCCCCCTGGGAAGTTCCAGCTGTTCGAGTCTGTTCTTTCTCCCTCCCTTGCTCGAAAGCCCAACTGTCTACGGTCGCTTCCCGCTCTCTTTTTCTTGACCACTTTCACTCTCATTCTCATGCCATTGCTGTGTACACAGATGGCTCTAAGTCTTCTGACGGCGTAGGATTCGCAGCAGTGTTTCCGGACAGCGTCGTACAAGGGCATTTACTATCTTCAGCTAGTATTTTTACTGCTGAATTATATGCCATCCTTACAGCACTTATCCGTATTGCATCTATGCCTGTGTCATCATTTGTGGTTGTCTCAGACTCCCTTAGTGCTTTACAGGCTATACAAAAATTTGATACACCTCACCCCTTAGTCCTCCGTATCCAACTTTGGCTACGCCGCATCTTTACTAAGCATAAAGATATTGTTTTTTGTTGGGTCCCTGGTCATGTTGACGTACAGGGCAATGAACAGGCAGACACTGCTGCGCGGTCAGCAGTACATGACCTACCAGTTTCTTATAGAGGTATTCCATGTACGGACTATTTTGCTGTAATATCTTCCCACCTTCACACCCGTTGGCAACAACGTTGGTCTACTATGCTCGGCAACAAACTTCAGTCTATTAAACCGAGTATAGGTTACTGGCCGTCTTCTTATCACCAGTGTCGAGGTTGGGAGACTACTCTCTCCCGTCTTCGCATTGGCCATACTCGTCTTACTCATGGATATCTCATGGAGAGGCGTCTTGCTCCTCTCTGTGAGAATTGCCAAGCTCCATTATCAGTCAGCCACATTCTGTTGGACTGCCCACTTTATCAACGAGCACGCAGAATTTACCTCTGTCGTCGTCTTCGCCCCGCTGCTCTCTCTTTACCTTCCCTTCTCGCTGATGGACCCACCTTTCATCCGGACTCTCTCATTGACTTTTTGACAACGACTGACTTACTCCACAAATTTTGATACGTTCAGCCCTTTCTACTTGTATCTCTTGCTACCCTCTACCCCCGTACTATCCCCTGCCCCGCTGTTTTCTGTAACCTGCTGATCATCCCCCCTCCCTTCTGCCATCCAATTCCCTTGCTTCCTTCCCTACCCTGCAGCGCTGTATAGCCCTTGTGGCTTAGCGCTTCTTTTTGATTATAATAATAATAATGATGAGCACAAGAAGATAACATTGTATCAACATCCGTGGACCCAGACTATTCAAGATCTTGCCAAAAGATATCAGAAACACTACTGGAAAAATATTTCTACCAAGCGCCATATCAACCAGGCTGTGTTGGATATGTGGGCCAGCAGCAACAGCGTAGTTGAAGAGACTAATAGAAAAACTCAGCAAAGGTAAAAGGTATATATCCACTGAACATAAGTTAACTTGTTGCAGGCCCAAACAGCAAATTTTAAGATACGGCAGGAACCTGACTTCTAAGGTTTCTGCACTTATGGCACTGGCATTTTGGAACTGATTATTTATTTACGAGCAATGACATACTCTTTCAATATATTTTTCTTGATTAGTTCTTTACTATATTCATTTAAACTTTGTGCTTGTTTTATGCATATATAGAGAACTCATATCTATTTGGTAAACATTGGTCAAGAGCTAAAGATGTAACATTCATGTTACTGTATCACTGGTTAGTGGGTGGGTGGTGAAGTAGGGAGGGAGGTGAAACCCTGGTTTGGCATGTTGGTTGTGCTGTGGGCGTGTTCGGTAAACATTTGTACTGAGATCAATGACAACACCTGCCCGCATTCCAACCCCTCACCCCCATGCTTACACCATCCACCCAACCACACCATGTTTGCACCACCCTCTCACCTCCCACATGTAAGTGCAAAGAAACAGCACAGAATGTAAAATAGTGGATAGAAATTCTTTGGGAAATTAAATTAACCAAATTCAGATAAGGAAAATAGAGTCCATATGCTGAAAAACCAAGGAATATTCTGGAACACATTAACATCGTAAGTTGGAGCCCTGCTGTACTAGCTATTTGTAGATATATGGGAGAATGCTAAATAAATTGTTTATGAAATGTTATGCACTATAATAAGAGAAAAGGTTCAAAGATGTGCAACAAAATATCCTAGAATATAACTTATAAATAATAACTGAAAACTTTGGAAATGCCCGAATTGCAATGGCATACTGTAATATTAATATCTTTATTTCTGCAAGTACATGTACAAGGTATACAATACAGACCATAGCTGACATCAGTGACATACTACTATATAGAAAGCCCCTTGTTATGCATAACATTTCGGGCAAATTAGGTCAATTTTGTCCGAGGATGTGACCCACACCAATCGACTAACACCCAAGTACCCATTTTACTGATAGGTGGACATGGACAGCAGGTGTCTTATGGAAACACGTCCTAATGTTTTTCAGCCATACCAGGGATCGATCCTCAGTGTGTGAGCTAAGTGTGCTAGAAATCGAGCATGCAAATCTATACATATGAGGATGTGAAAAACAAAATTGGAACCAGCAATAGGGAGAATAAGAGGCCACAAAGATAATTTACAACTCCTCTTCAAAAAATGAAGAAAAGATATTAGAAAATATTTATTTTCAAAAAGTATTAGATTTCTAGAATGGGCTTCAAGATGTGGTTAATATATTTGAAGAAAAGTGCTAAACCATATGGGCCATACAGCTCAGGATTATATAGTATTAGAGCTACTGAAAATTTAAAAAAATGTTATGCAAAAAAGAAGGACACCAGATGTATAGCTAAGCTATAATGTTGGGGAGGGGGATGAATGGATGTTGGCTATTTTAACTTGATATAATTTATTTATGTTGAGTGTTTGTTGCTTTTATCCATGTTTTTTATTATGCATTTTTTATGGCTGCAAGTGCTGAGTGACCTACACGGTCAAAGGACTCCCTAACTGTCACAAGTACAACATACACAGGTGTACAAGTCCTGCAATCTGAAGTAGGGATGGGGATATTACAGTCAGAGAGTAATCTGATTGTGGTGTCAGCACACTTCTGGAAAACAGCAATGGAACGAATGATAGTGTGTTTGCTTCTACAGGTTACCCTGCCTTGGCAGTGGATGGCTGTTAAGTATACCTTTCACAGATAAGGGTGTTCCTTCCAGAGAACATAGGAATAGCTAATACAACATCAGGGAGGGACTACTATATCTTCAACACACAATTCCTCTTCTTAGCACCTCCAGCATTATATCTTGGATCATGGTTAATATTTAGAGACGAGATATAATAAAAAGACAAGTAAACACACTTCATGTTGGTGGTGGGTATGGGGTGAAAGAGTTTGGCAGGCTGGAGTCACTGCCATGTGTCTCCAGACATTATGTGCTCAACATCTAGTATTCTAGTCAGTCGTGGTTTCCAGTTATGTATTAAATCTGTAGTTATTGACCAATCTCTACCAAATAAATGAGAGCTCTTTATACATACATAAACTGATCATACAGTGTATGAATGGATTTAGTTAAAAACCAACAAAGGAAAAAATACTAATATTTCAACCTCAATTAAAATGTAAATATGAAAATCTATGGTTCTTGACCAATTTCTGTCAAACAAATGTGAGCTCTTTATATATACATAAAATAAGCACACACACACAGTATAAATGCACTTGCTAAATAATTCAATGCTCAAAACTGGACTAATAAAATGATCACGTCGGCATGAAGCTGGGTAGGTTTACACTGAAAGTTGAAGGAAGAAGAAAATGTGAATCTCAAAATGAAAATGCAGTAGGTGGATGCACAACAGGCAGGGGTTTACCAGTACATTATGAATTGAGGAGAAATCCACATGTATACAAATTTAGTGTAAAAAAAAAAACTCGATATCTGTCCGAGATCTTCAGTAGTACAGGGAATGTAGTCTAGTGATCAAATTCATATATAAACCTACTCTCTCCTTTCCTCTGCTGAACATCTCAGATTTAGATTAAAATACTCTTCATATTGTTTCCATCTATATGAGAGTTTTCCTCAACCTGCTGACATGTATCCTCTGCACTTTGATATTGTACAGTGTGCATAAATAAATACACACACCTACCTACCTCTCTTTCATTTTTAATATAACTGGCCATCTACCAACAAGGTTGGGTGACCCAAAGAAGGAAACCCATTCATCATCATTCACTCAACTGCTGTGTTGCCAGAAGTGTGCTGACATCATAAATCAGATTGTCCTCTAACTGCAACATTCCCATCCCTCCTTCAGAATGTAGGTAATGCCCTTCCCACCTCCAGGACTCAAGTCTGGCTAACTGGTTTCCCTGAATCCCTTCATGTTACATTATTCACATTCCAAGAGCACTTCCATTAAAAACAACTGGTTGTCTATTCACTATCTAGCATGCTCACACATGCTGGATTTTCAAAGCCTCCTGTTTTTCTCCAGCATTTCTAAATGTCTGAACCACCTCAACAACCCATCCTCAGCCCTCTACGAATTCTCCACATAATATTCACTCTACAAATTGCCCTCAGACACATCTGTGTGTGAATATTATGCAGAGAATTTATAGTCTGGGGTATGTGTCGGTTATAAAAAGCATATTATTTAAGTGACTAAGGAAGAGTTGTTGAGGTAGTTTGGACATTTAGAGATGATGGGGCAATATAAAATTAAATAAATACTCTAATCTCCCCCTCTACCCCAGAAGGAGGGGTTGGGATATTTGCAGTTTGGAGGGGAATCTGATTTGTAGTATCGAAGGGCCTCTGGCAATATAATGATGGAGATAGTGTTTCTTCTTTTTCGAGTCACTCTACCTTGGTGGGAGACAGCTGATGATATATATATATATTATATATATGTATGTATATATATTTATTTATTTAGCAGTACAAGGTCTGTAGACTGAAAATATTTTCAGTCTACAGACCTTCCTCAGTCAGATGATGGATGGCATTGCTTTTTTAGGGATGTAAGGTATGGATGGCTTTTAAAAGTTGTGAGGAAGAGACTGGCACTAAGATCATTGTAAGGTTTTAACATTATTTGGAGAATAAGAAATTAAAAGATTATATAGTGGTACAAAATGTATACCTCAGGGAAATGAAGTGGAGTTAAGATATAGCAGTTTGCTTATTTAGAGCACAATAAGTTAAAATGGGTTTAAGATCTGGGTTGGATGGAAAGTGGTGTAAGGAATGTTTCAGTAAGACATGGAAGGAGGGCATGAAGGTTTATAGAGGTAGGGACTTGAGCAACCAGCAAGCATGTGTGTGTGTGCTAGATTGGCAAGTGGTTAGTGGGACTTGGCCTGCTGCTGGAGTATGAACAATTGAGCATGGTAATATCTATAAAGGGATTCAGGAAAACTGGTTAGCCAGAATGGAGTTCTAGAGGGAGAAAGTACCATGCCTGCACTTCCGATATGGATGGGATGTTGTGGTTCAGCAAGACATTTGAATCATAATGTCCATGTGCCCCTGGAAAGACAGCTAGGGAGTGAATGATGGCGAGTGTTTTTTCTTTTAGTTCTCTGAATCATACTGCCTTAGAGGAAGCTGGCTGATTATGACTAATGCAAATGAAGATATAAGATGGTTTTATTTTTAACAGGATGAAAGTTAAAAAAACAGTATAATACATACATTTAAATACAGTGCAGTACTGTCCAATTACGAATGTTTTCTTCATTATTGCCTGAATATCGATCACTTCCCAGCAAGTACTTTCTCCTCGTCACTTGCATACCATGTATGCTTGGCGGCAGTGGTGAGGGTTTAGGTAAAGGGACTCTGCATAAATCTGAAATCTTTTGAAATTCATAAACCCTATAAAAATTATTTTAACTATCCCAATATTCTATGGCACTATAAACAAACCAGAGGGGAGAGAATCAATGGAGAGTGGATGACACATTTCACATCGTTCATTGTTATCAACTATACAGGGCATCTCTCTCATACAATGTCATCATATTGGGCTGTACACTTAATCATCTTTTTCTGTAAATTTAGACAGCAATGATCATACAAAGCAATAAAAAATGTAGCAAACTTTCAAGAATAACAACTTTTCTGTATCACATGTCGAGCAACTCTGTAAAAACTGGTGAGCGTAATCTACAACTGTGTAAAGAGTAAAGATAAATTTTAAAATTCCCTAACTATTTTAAACCCCAACTTTCATTCATATTAAAATTGGCTCAGTATATATTACTATAATGCAAAAGCTAAGTTATATAACTTTTTATATATTATATGTATGTGCTACTCATACTTAATTGCCAAACACTCAAGTTATTATGGAAAGTTTTAGTAATAAAAAATATCTAAAAACTAAAAAAAAGAAAAAAAAAATAATCTTAACATGCAAACTAACTTGATATGGTGGTACTGTTTGTGGCTTAATGAGAATCTAAATGATTTACTTTCCTGGCAGTCTCAAAGTGATAAAAACTTATTTTTCAATAATTAAATAAATAAATTTGTCTATGCATTTTTACATAATCAAATAAATCCATAAATTCTTACAAATCCAGAGATGGCGAGTGCAAGAATATTAGGAACGCAACTGTTTCTTATAAGAAATTTAAAATATGTACCAACAAGTAAAATATCAAGTGTATTTTGCATATTGCTTACCTAGCATGCTTACTGGAGCTTTAGATTTGATAAGACTAACTAATAATTACATTTTTAGGCCTAAAACTTATAAGTAATGACTAAACATTATTTCATACTAAACATGTTGCTTTCTTTTCAGAGATTATTCTGGTTTAATTTTGATTTTTCTGAATTTGTAAGAATTTTTTAATACAATCCTTTTCAATTAAAATAAATAAATTCAATAGAGCATGATATGTTATGAAATGCAGTTAAGTGCTCACATTCTATTCTCGAATAGTACTCTGCAAATAGTACTCTGCAAATCACTAATTCCCTCCCCTAATATCTAATAGCTGAATGTACATAATGAAACCTATTTAAAGATTTACAAATGTAGGAATGATTGACGCTGAGCCTACATAGCAGTGTGCGCCAGGCCACCTAACAGGAGGTCACTGGGCTACCACATGTGCAGCTGCCACACATTACATCAACATATGATGATAATCATCGTGGTGATGATGATTAGGATGAAGATGCTCTCCACCAAGATACAGCAAAGCCATATTATTAGAGTACATGTTATTGTAGTTGTTAATATGAAATTAAATATTAATCCAGATTCATTGTCATTAACGTGTATTGCATTGATTATATACTAAATTTTCTTGTAGAACAAAGCATACTAACTAACAAGATCTGAGTGTACACATAGAAGGCAGCCAAGTAACTGTAAGGGCAACCAGTGCCCCTCTGTTAGGAACAACCCAGCCACCGAGCACCAAATGGGGAAGGTGGCACCTGTGCCTCCACCCACAACTGGCTAGAGATTGGAGGGGATGGTGGTGGCAGCTGATCCTCTCTCTATGTCAGCTGTGGTGGGCCAAGCAGGGCAGCGCTTACTCTAGGCCTAATCCACATATTTCTTCACAGTATAAGTGGGTGGCATGTGGATGCAATTTGCACTAAGCCCTTCTGATCTCTTCCTATTCAGCAGTGGTGGTGGGCATTGCTTGACCCTGAAAACCACTGCAGATTAGTGCACTCATGTGGCCACCTCACCGACTGTCTCCTCTCCATGCTCCTCTGCAGATCCTGGTAGTCTGACTAAACAACAATGCCAACAACACATTGTAACTAATTCGTATTTATATTACTGTTTGATCAGAAATTCTAAAACCTAGAGATTCCTTAGCAAGCAATTTCCTCTTTTTGTAAAGCATCATGTAAATTATGCATATTTCAAGTAAAATTAACTTTGTAATGTTCTGTGTCTGACGCGATTCACTCACTGTTGCATTCACTTTGACGGCACATCACTGCCTATTCAAGAGCACTATGTACCTCCTTACTGGGTTTATGATCTTGCTGCCATTCTTCCTAGTACTGTATCACTAGTTTCAATGCATAGCTTCCCCCATATAACATTACCATAGAGAGCTAATGGCAATCCTGGTAGTGTTCTATGGTTTTACTGCCAAATTTTCACAAGATAAGGATCATCACAGCTCTTACTCTTGGTATTACCACATAGCTCGTGTGTTCACCTATATCAGTGATGATTACTATTTATAACTGCCTGCAATGTTTGCAACTCCTTTAAATATTTCCTAAACATTATTTGAGCGAGCTCAGTCCACTAACTCTATATGTGTGGCACTTTTTGGAAACACTGGTGTCTGTTACTTTGTTTTATGCAGAAACAGTTAAATAATTTTTCCAGTACTATACTATCACATCTTTAGCTCTGATCAAGGTATGCAAGTCTGTGATACAGAGCTAATTTCTAATATCATTTACAGTACACCAATTCTTTAAATATCCAAGGTATAATTAACTGGATTTCCAACATTCAGGACACAAGTATGAGATTTTTGTGTGTATTGCATAGTTTGTGTATAAACCATGATTTAAAGTGCTCTCATGTCCTGGATGATCCATTATGTGCTTAACTGAGGTCTCAGAGATGGCAGTAGTGTTATATCATCTAATGGCGGGAAGCAACACCCTGGACGCATTCAGTTCAACAGGTGGGATGGCACTTTTGCAGGACAGCCGCCACATCACTCCCTCGATTGTCTACAGATCTGATGAACTATTACAAAGGGCCCTCCATCTCCAGCTATCACTAGAGGCAACAAACATGAAGAAAGCTGGGGCAAGCGTAACGGAGTGAGTCGTCTGTCAGGGACACCCACAGGCTCAGCTGCAGCTGCTGCTGCTGCTGCTGCACACGTGTTTAGGGCAGTGACTCGTTGGGGGAGAAGGCTGCTAAGGGCCTAAGGAACCTGCGACCCTAGCGCAGGTCACTTCCAGGCGAGCTATATCCCGATCTGTGTCCAGATCTACTAGCTGACCTGCTTCCAGATCTACTAGCTGACCTACTGGTGGGTCGACTAGTGGTTCTACTACCTTGCCGACTAGCTGGTCGACTACTCGGCCGACTAGCAGGTCGACTACTTGACCGCCCACTCTCTGGTTTACTGTCTAGTCTATGAGCAGGACAATCAGCTGCGTGACGCACAGGATGATGGTCATATATTATTTGTGCATTACCTGCCACAGCTGCTGCTGCAACTGCTCCAGGACTTCGGGGATCACCTCTACTAGCAGTTACTGTACTTGCTGCTGTTAGAGGTAGATGCTCAGGCCGAGGTGACCAAGTGCCAGGCATAAAGGCGCGGGGGGGAGGAGGAGCTGCAAGCTGATCTAACTCAACTCCTTGTGGTGGAGGGGGCCAATCTTTAGTTTCCAGGGTCTCTTGGCTAGCCCGTAGTCTTGCTGGAAGCACACCATGAGGCCCACGAACAGGGGATGGTGGTGGCTCCGGGGACCATGATGGTTCACGGCCACGGGGCTTGAGCGAGTGCCACGCGGGAGGATGGTCCTCCGGCACCACATGTGCCGGAGAGGGCTCAGACCGCCGGCCCTGTGGCGGCCATGAGCCCTGGGCGTGTCCTCACATCCGCGTGGTGGCCTCTAGTCATACAGGTGGTTCAGTTGGATGAGGCATGGTCTGGGTCTGGGCAATTACAGACTGGCCACTACTGGCACTGCTATCTGGTTGACTGGAGGCTTGGCTAGAGGCACGGGAGCTACTCACCCCACTTTCGGCTCTACTACTGCCTCCACAGGAATTGCTGCCATCACTCCCCCGTCGCCCCAGGCCGCCGGGTCCATCGCTTCTGTCAGAGCGTGCTGAGGGTGCTGTGGAAGTAGAATTTATAATAAAATATCACATCAAAGTTTATTACTGTAAATTTTATACAATAATCTGCAATAAGTTAAATCTACAATAGTTTTAAATCATTAAAAACATTTTATCAAACACTGAAATAAAGAATCAATCTATAATCTTTGTCACATTGTTAAGTGCTAGTAATAACTATATAAATCTTTGGAAATATAGAAAAACTAAGAAGTATACTATAGGTAATAAAAAATGGCAAGTGTGCAGAAAAAGGGTTAAGAAATTGTATAATGACCTTATCTCGAAACACAGGATAATTATGACCCATACTAGGTCACCTTATTACAGTGGTGAAATTTTAATGGCTTTCATTCTGTGGAGTGTGAGACCTTCTTCCCTGTGATTGGGCCATTCTTTATCTGGATAATTTACCTAGAACCCAGCAACTTTTTTTTAGTGTTAATATACTTGGTATTTTTCCATTCAACAAAATTTACTTCCAGAGGAATGGGAAAATAATCTTTGTCCAGATGTCTTTTGAGATTCCCTCCAGTTATGCTACTGTGGTGATAGTCATAACACCCATAGAAAATTTGACCATTTAATTATAGAAGCTTGACTGGACACTGGATGTGAATTCAGGAATGCCAACTAAAGGTGTATGACCTGTTGCATTTTTAATGGTTTTTCCAAAATTTACCACTCGCAGCTTATCTGAAAAAGCTGTTCTCAAAATGTAGATCTATATGAAGGACCCTAGCATCAGTAACATAGATCTACATGATGGCCACTCAGAGGGTTAAATAGTGTATGTTCCAGCAATCTGCAAATGGACCTAGTAAGAACAATGAGTTGATAATATCATAGGGTTGTACCACACCTTACCCAGATTCTGAAAATTTGTTGGCCCATGCTAGGCAGGTCATGCTCAAATCCAATCCATCTTATTTTATATTTGTCCAACCTGTTATTTGGCAACCTGATGTATCATCTGCCTCACTTCACTCTTGCTACCAATCCCCTGCACTTTTCATTATATATACCCTGTTTTAGCTTAATATATATTAGGGATGAAACCACTCATGGCAAAAAAAAATTCTTTAATAAATGTCCTGAACTGTATACAAGTGTCCTTTTCCACACAAGTCAAGAGAGTTGAGTTTTTTCTTGCCAGTAATGTCAAAGATGGAAACTTGTGCAGAGTGCTTGCCTGCCATTTTCTGCAACTTCAAACTGCAACCATGAAAGTAAGTTTAGCTGCATGTATAATACAACCAAACCTGAAGTGCATTTGTTACTGAAGTGAGGGGCTCTTGATCTAAGGATCTGGATCTGTGCTCTTCTTCCCTGGATTGAACAAGGCACTGTATGACCCTTATGGGTTCAGCACTCCTCCATGAATGTAGTAACATTGTATCTGTAGTGAGCTCCATACTGCACAGTTTAGATGAATATCCCAAGGACAGTTGTGGAGTCACCCAGGTACACATTTATGAAAAAATTTTCCCAAAGTTTGTGGAATAGTCCTGAGAGATCTTAAAACAGAATACTTTAAGAAAAATGTAACACTTCATTAGTAGAGAAAATACAGCATCAACAGAGATAAAGAGCAGAGCAGTGTGTAAAGTGCTCAGCCTACACGTTCAAACTACCACTGTGAGTGGTGGCGAGAATGGGTATACAAGTAGAATTTAATGCAGTATTAAGAAAATAACTGCTACCGTGAAAGTCATTTATGGCTGGTAAATCAAAAACAAAAGTAGCAGAGAAGTCAATGCTAGACTGGGTATAAATTTCAGGGTCCAAAGAGGCTGAAGTCACAAAGGTTAGTCATGCAATAGTAAGCCTTAGTTTCTCAGTTCCTGGACCCACTGGCTGACAGTATACTACCTAGGCCTCCATTCACACCCATACAGGCTCTAGGTGATATAAGTCAATGGGGGTGGGCAGAAAAAATGGAGTGCATAGTGGGTTGGTCAATAAGTAACCCTCTCCTGCCCAGTCATGTTATAATGGTCATCTTTACCTGCTTTATATTAAACAAATGATGAAAATTTAAAAATGCACCAATACATATTCCCCTCAAGGGAGGTTCCTTGATGCTGGTGAGGGGCTCTTGATCTAGGGAATTGGATCTGTGCTCCAGTTCCCTGAATACCTTCCATCCCCCCCACATGTGGTGTATAATCCTACAGGTTTAGTGCTCCCCCATAATTATAATAATAATAATATACTAATATTGTACATATTTATGAAATTACCACTCAATAACCTATGTCGAGACTTAACCCTTTGACTGTTTTCGACGTATAAATACGTCTTACGAGCCAATGTTTCTGACGTATATATACTCAATAATTCTAGCGGCTTCAAATCAAGCGGGAGAAAGCTGGTAGGCCCACATGTGAGAGAATGGGTCTGTGTGGTCAGTGTGCACCACATAAAAAAAATCCTGCAGCACACATTGCGTAATGAGAAAAAAAAAACTCTGATCGTTTTTTTGGAATAAAACGCTGACTTTGAGGTGTATTTTCGTATAGTATTTATCGATGTATTCGCGTTTTCATGGTCTTAGGTGATAAAATGGAAAACATATTACAGAAATAGAGATGATTTTCATTACTTTGACGATGAAAACGACTTTGAAACTGAGCTCAAAGTAGCGGAAATGATCGATTTTTACCAATGTTCAGGAGTAAATAAATCACACCACACGTCCAATACACGTCAACTGAGGAGTCTAATATACTTTCACTAGTGCACTGATATTATTTATACCATTTTTACAATAATGCAGTAGTCTGCATAACAGTAAATTTTGTATTTTTTTGTATGAATAAAAAATCAAAATAGAAAGCAATAATAATATAAGAGGGGCCTAGAGATGTGACTAATGAACAGAGAATATGTTATTTTAGTGCCACGAATGTCTACCTTGTTTATTCTGGACCCTATTTTGAAATTGACATCTTTTTTAGTTTGCGTGAAATTGGCCAAATTGCCAATTTCTGACCACCATATTGGGTAGTCCAAATTAGTAAATGGGAGGTTTCTTGTACTCAGCTGATAGATAAAATGGAGTTCTAAAGAAATAGCTATGAGTTTGGTCAACTGGAACAATGGAATTGGCTGAAAATAGGGCTCAAAGTCGGCGAAATCGCCGATACGCATATGTCGCCGAGACCGCTAACTTCGCGGGAGCATAATTCCATGAGTTTTCGACCAAATTTCGAACTTTTGGTGTCATTACCATTGGGAAAAGATTCTCTATCATTTCATAAGAAAAAATAATTTTTTTTTTTTCAAAAATTGAGCGACATAGAATGACAGTTTCAGAGAGGGGCCAGAAACAGTCAAAGGGTTAAGTAGTCTCTAAGCATTAGGATCAACCTGCCTGAAATGCATCACATGCTAGTAACTCTTTGTGCCTAACAATGTTTTATTACATGTAAACCATATTCTGTATACTACACAAAGAAATAAAATGTTTGTTGGTATGGTTATAATGCTTAACAATTCACAAATGGGCAAAATTATTTACAAACATTATCTCTTGGTCCACAGCAGGATTCAAACCATGCAGGTTTGAATCCTGCTGTGGACTGAGAGATAATGTTTGTAGATTTATGGTTATAAATAACCATAATATGAGTTAGAAATGTCTGATTAAAATGTTGCCGCAATGAAGGAATATCTGCTGAGCTGACTCCTTCCTTAAATTGTGGAGTACATACATGCATTTTTCAATATCAATTTTTCATATGTTTTAGTGTTCATACCAATGTACCGTATATTAGTGGACACAGCTGAATAATTTATCTTAGTATAAACCTTGCATAAATGCATAAAGAGGGTTACTTATATACCAATAACCAATACTAAGCTTTCTGTATACCATACAGTAGGGGTTATAAATATGCACGCCCATAAGTTTGCCCTTAGTAGATCATTGCTTGACAGATTCAAGAAGTGCCCAGGGCAACTTTTGTATGGAAGACAATGCCCCTTACTGTACTGCCAATGACAAAGAACTGACTAAATTACTGTGATTTACCAAGCTTTAATGACTGGTTTGAAAACTCGCTGGACATAAATCCAATAAAGAATGTAAACTCTGGCATGGACATGCCCTCTAAACCCCAAATCTGGAGTGCCATTAAACAGGTGTGGGAGGGTATTGACTTTTCTATCCTCTATAAGTTAGTCTAATCAGTACTTAGTAGACAAGGAGAGCATCAAGAGGAAGGGTAATCCTTCAAAATACTAGGTTAGGTGAGGAACAAGTACATATTTTGGTATTATAAATTAAAAACAACAGGTCATAGTAAGGAATCTCGTGTGATCTGTTTATGCTTGTGCATATTTATGATGCCTACTGCATATACAGTGGACCCCTGACCAACGAAAGCATCGTCTAACGATAAATTTGACTAACGAAGCGTTTGAGTGTAAAAATTTTGGCCCAACCAACGATGAAAAACTCAACCAACATGATTCGTCCCGAACGCGTCCAAGTGTCCCATCTGGCCTAAGTGTGCCTTAGCTGTCCTGCCTTCAGTTAGTGTGCCAGTGTGGTCGCTTCCACGCATACATTCGGTACATTTTGTATTATTCCAGTGTTTTTAGTGCTTGTAACTGCTAAATAAGCCACCATGGGCCCAAAGACAACCCTGTGGTAAAAAGGGTGAGAATTACAATTGAAATGAACAAGATCATCACAAAGTATGAAACTGGAGTGCATGTCTCTGAGCTGGCCAGGTTGTATAACAAACCTCAATCAACCATCGCTACTATCTTGGCCAACAGAAAGGCAATCAAGGAAGCTGTTGTTGTAAAAGGTGAAAGTATGTTTTCGAAACACAAAGATGTTGAGAGACTGTTATTGGTGTGGATAAACGAAAAACAGATATCAGGAGATAGAATCTCTCAGGCGATCATATGTGAAAAGGCAAGGCAGTTGCATGATGATTTAATTAAAAAAATGCCTGCAACTAGTGGTGATGTGAGTGAACTTAAGGCCAGCAAAGGTTGGTTTGAGAGATTTAAAAATCATAGTGGCATACACAGTGTGGTGAGGCTGCCAGTTTGGACAAAAAAGCTGCTAAAAAATATGTGTAGGAATTCCAGGGGTGCATAGAAGCTGAAGGACTGCAACCCCAACAAGTGTTTAATTGTGACAAAACAGGCCTGTTTTGGAAGAAAATGCCAAACAGGACCTACATTACACAGGAGGAAAAGCACTGCCAGGGCACAAGCCTATGAAAGACAGGCTAACCTTAATGTTGTGTAGTAATGCAAGTGGGGATTGCAGAGTGAAGCCTCTACTCATGTATCACTCTGAAACTCCCAGAGTGTTCAGGGAAAACAATGTCATCAAGGCTAATTTGTGTGTGATGTGGAGGGCAAACAGTAAGGCATGGGTCACTAGGGACATTTTCTATGACTGGTTTTACCATGTGTTTGGCCCCACTGTGAAAAATTACCTCCTGGAAAATAAATTGCCCCCTGGTATTAGACAATGCTCCTGGTTATCCTTCAGACTTGCCAGAGCAAATTTCGGAGAAGTTGAATTTCATAAAAGTGAAGTTTTTGCCTCCTAATACCACTCCTCTCCTCCAGCCCATGGACCAGCAGGTCATTTCAAATTTCAAAA
The DNA here is from genome assembly GCF_038502225.1 of Cherax quadricarinatus. Lineage (NCBI taxonomy): Eukaryota > Metazoa > Arthropoda > Malacostraca > Decapoda > Parastacidae > Cherax > Cherax quadricarinatus. Next base: position 2,469,548 of record NC_091363.1, read on the forward strand.
AACTGTACACCAAAGCAATGTTTCATAAGTGCTTTGAAGTGACCTCAGACACTCAATTGACCCTAAGAGAGTTTTGGAAAGATCACTTTAGTATCCTCAATTGCATAAACCTTATAGGTAAGGCTTGGGAGGGAGTGACTAACAGGACCTTGAACTCTGCTTGGAGGAAATTGTGGCCACAATGTGTATATGAGGGATTTTGATGGGTTTGGGGCTAACCCTGAGGAGCCTATGCCAGTTGTGGAATCTATTGTGGCATTGGGGAAGTCCATGGGGTTGGAGGTTATTGGGGAGGATGTGGAAGAGTTGGTGGGGGACGATGATGAAGAACTAACCACTGATGAGCTGCAAGAGCATCTGCAACAGCAAGAGGCCACAACTGAGGAAATTGCTTCAGAGGAGGGGAGAGAGAAATTGAGGATGTTGCCTTCTTCAATGATTAAGGAAATGTGTACAGTGTGAACAAAGGTGCAAACCTTCAAAGAGGAAAATCACCCTGACACAGCTATTGCAAGCCGTGCTGGTGACTTTTACAATGACAATGTTGTGACCCACTTTAGGAAAATCTTAAGGAACATGAGGTACAGAGCTCTATGGACAGATTTTTGGTGCAACAGAGGTCCAGTGACTCTCAAGTTGTTCCCAGTGGCATTAAAAAACAAAGAAGGGGAGTAACCCCAGAAAAAGACTCACTACCTAAAGTCCTTATGGCAGGGGATTTCCCTTCCAAAAATTAATGCACTTCCATCTCCCCTCCCATCTCACCACACATCACTACATCTTCAATAAAGATAAGTGTTATTTATTCTTTAGTACAGTACATTATTTATTGTGCATGTATCCTTTTTCTGTGTAGGAAAAATGTATATATCATGTGAAAAAAAAAAATTTCATACTTTTGGGTGTCTGGAAGGGATTAATTGGATTTCCATTATTTCTTATGGGGAAAATTAATTCGAGTAACGACGAGCTCTCTGGAATGGATTAATATAGTTGGTCGAGGGTTCACTGTAATACAAAATATCTGTAATCTTTTATTATTTGTAAAATCATGCAGTGTTCAAACAGGACTCAAGGTATAAATATTATAAAGTGTCATAAATTACCTGTAAAGAAAGTCTTATCTCTTCAAGACAGTTATATAATAAACAATTGCTTAAAATTATAATTACAATATATGAAACATTGATTACTGTTGTAAACACTTACCATCGTCTTGTTTTGGTGCACCTGTGGGCCGGGGGCCCAGGTCTCTCACACAAACTGCTAGGTTTTTTTAAAATAAAACTTCTAAATATAGTACAGTAATAATATAAAAAAAATATATTTTATATATATATATATATATATATATATATATATATATATATATATATATATATATATATATATATATATATATATATATATATATATATATATATATATATATATACACACACACACATTATATGCATGCACAATAGTGTAACACATAATGATCAATGGAATAAATGAAGCCATAAAGAAAGTTATGATGAGCACTGTATGTTTCAATCTCGCACTAAGGCCATCTTCTGGTTGACTTACAAGAGCAGAACCAGCCACAAGTATATCTATCTTCAGATCTCATAACCAAAGCAAGAACCATCTCTACTAATGCTTGGGTAGTTATAGCATCATGCCTCCACTTGCCAAGGTAGTAGAAAGCATTGCAGCAAGAAACAGATAGGAAACAACAGACAGAGAAGATAGGTGAAAGTCTGTAGGGATAAACTAAAAGAAATTAATATTGTGGGTTAATAATTAAACCGGTTAGCCTTACTTACGTTAACACAGTACGTATTCCTATGTGCTGTTAAATCATGAAGGACACAGAAACCAACAAAATGGAAGCAACAATTTTACAAGTTATTTATATGTTAAATAAAAGGATACAAGTGCAACTAATGTGACATTTTATTGTCACATTAGTTGCACTTGTGTCCTTTTACCTAACATACTGTTATAATAAGCATGTATGCACCTGGAGAAGAGAGAAGTGTAGAGGAGAGAGAGAGAGATTCTGGGAAATGTTGAGTGAATGCGTAGGGAGTTTTGAATCAAGTGAGAGAGTAATGGTGGTTGGGGATTTTAATGCTAAAGTGGGTAAAAATGTTATGGAGGGAGTAGTAGGTAAATTTGGGGTGCCAAAGGTAAATGTAAATGGGGAGCCTTTAATTGAGCTATGTGTAGAAAGAGATTTGGTAATAAGTAATACATATTTTATGAAAAAGAGGATAAATAAATATACAAGGTATGATATAGCACATAATGAAAGTAGTTTATTAGATTATGTATTGGTGGATAAAAGGTTGATGAGTAGACTCCAGGATGTACATGTTTATAGAGGGGCAACTGATATATCGGATCATTATTTAGTTGTAGCTACAGTTAGAGTAAGAGGTAGATGGGAAAAGAGGAAGGTGGCAACAAGTAAGAGGGAGGTGAAAGTGTATAAACTAAGGGAGGAGGAAGTTCGGGCGAGATATAAGCGACTATTGGCAGAAAGGTGGGCTAGTGCAAAGATGAGTCGTGGGGGGGGGGGTTGAAGAGGGTTGGAATAGTTTTAAAAATGCAGTATTAGAATGTGGGGCAGAAGTTTGTGGTTACAGGAGGGTGGGTGCAGGAGGAAAGAGGAGTGATTGGTGGAATGATGAAGTAAAGGGTGTGATAAAAGAGAAAAAGGTAGCTTATGAGAGGTTTTTACAAAGCAGAAGTGTTATAAGAAGAGCAGAGTACATGGAGAGTAAAAGAAAGGTAAAGAGAGTGCAAAAGGAGAGCAGATGATAGAGTGGGAGAGGCACTGTCAAGAAATTTTAATGAAAATAAGAAAAAAAATTTGGAGTGAGTTAAACAAGTTAAGAAAGCCTAGGGAAAGTATGGATTTGTCAGTTAAAAACAGAGTAGGGGAGTTAGTAGATGGGGAGAGGGAGGTATTAGGTAGATGGCGAGAATATTTTGAGGAACTTTTAAATGTTAAGGAAGAAAGAGAGGCAGCAATTTCATGCACTGGTCAGGGAGGTATACCATCTTTTAGGAGTGAAGAAGAGCAGAATGTAAGTGTGGGGGAGGTACGTGAGGCATTATGTAGAATGAAAGCGGGTAAAGCAGCTGGAACTGATGGGATCATGACAGAAATGTTAAAAGCAGGGGGGGATATAGTGTTGGAGTGGTTGGTACTTTTGTTTAATAAATGTATGAAAGAGGGGAAGGTACCTAGGGATTGGTGGAGAGCATGTATTTTTTTTTTTTTTATTATCACACTGGCCGATTCCCACCAAGGCAGGGTGGCCCGAAAAAGAAAAACTTTCACCATCATTCACTCCGTCACTGTCTTGCCAGAAGGGTGCTTTACACTACAGTTTTTAAACTGCAACATTAACACCCCTCCTTCAGAGTGCAGGCACTGTACTTCCCATCTCCAGGACTCAAGTCCGGCCTGCTGGTTTCCCTGAACCCCTTCATAAATGTTACTTTGCTCACACTCCAACAGCACATCAAGTATTAAAAACCATTCGTCTCCATTCACTCCTATCAAACACGCTCACACACGCCTGCTGGAAGTCCAAGCCCCTCTCACACAAAACCTCCTTTACCCCGTCCCTCCAACCTTTCCTAGGCCGACCCCTACCCCGCCTTCCTTCCACTACAGACTGATACACTCTTGAAGTCATTCTGTTTCGCTCCATTCTCTCTACATGTCTGAACCACCTCAACAACCCTTCCTCAGCCCTCTGGACAACAGTTTTGGTAATCCCGCACATCCTCCTAACTTCCAAACTACGAATTCTCTGCATTATATTCACACCACACATTGCCCTCAGACATGACATCTCCACTGCCTCCAGCCTTCTCCTCGCTGCAACATTCATCACCCATGCTTCACACCCATATAAGAGTGTTGGTAAAACTATACTCTCATACATTCCCCTCTTTGCCTCCAAGGACAAAGTTCTTTGTCTCCACAGACTCCTAAGTGCACCACTCACCCTTTTCCCCTCATCAATTCTATGATTCACCTCATCCTTCATAGACCCATCCGCTGACACGTCCACTCCCAAATATCTGAATACATTCACCTCCTCCATACTCTCTCCCTCCAATCTGATATCCAATCTTTCATCACCTAATATTTTTGTTATCCTCATAACCTTACTCTTTCCTGTATTCACTTTTAATTTTCTTCTTTTGCACACCCTACCAAATTCATCCACCAATCTCTGCAACTTCTCTTCAGAATCTCCCAAGAGCACAGTGTCATCAGCAAAGAGCAACTGTGACAACCCCCACTTTATGTGTGATTCCTTATCTTTTAACTCCATGCCTCTTGTCAAGACCCTCGCATTTACTTCTCTTACAACCCCATCTATAAATATATTAAACAACCAAGGTGACATCACACATCCCTGTCTAAGGCCTACTTTTACTGGGAAATAATTTCCCTCTTTCCTATGTACTCTAACTTGAGCCTCACTATCCTCGTAAAAACTCTTCACTGCTTTCAGTAACCTACCTCCTACACCATACACCTGCAACATCTGCCACATTGCCCCCCTATCCACCCTGTCATACGCCTTTTCCAAATCCATAAATGCCACAAAGACCTCTTTAGCCTTATCTAAATACTGTTCACTTATATGTTTCACTGTAAACACCTGGTCCACACACCCCCTACCTTTCCTAAAGCCTCTTTGTTCATCTGCTATCCTATTCTCAGTCTTACTTTTAATTCTTTCAATAATAACTCTACCATACACTTTACCAGGTATACTCAACAGACTTATCCCCCTATAATTTTTGCACTCTCTTTTGTCCCCTTTGTCTTTATACAAAGGAACTATGCATGCTCTCTGCCAATCCCTAGGTACCTTACCCTCTTCCATACATTTATTAAATAATTGCACCAACCACTCCAAAACTATATCCCCACCTGCTTTTAACATTTCTATCTTTATCCCATCAATTCCGGCTGCCTTACCCCCTTTCATTTTACCTACTGCCTCAAGAACTTCCCCCACACTCACAACTGGCTCTTCCTCACTCCTACAAGATGTTATTCCTCCTTGCCCTATACACGAAATCACAGCTTCCCTATCTTCATCAACATTTAACAATTCCTCAAAATATTCCCTCCATCTTCCCAATACCTCTAACTCTCCATTTAATAACTCTCCTCTCCTATTTTTAACTGACAAATCCATTTGTTCTCTCGGCTTCCTTAACTTGTTAATCTCACTCCAAAACTTTTTCTTATTTTCAACAAAATTTGTTGATAACATCTCACCCACTCTCTCATTTGCTCTCTTTTTACATTGCTTCACCACTCTCTTAACCTCTCTCTTTTTCTCCATATACTCTTCCCTCCTTGCATCACTTCTACTTTGTAAAAACTTCTCATATGCTAACTTTTTCTCCCTTACTACTCTCTTTACATCATCATTCCACCAATCGCTCCTCTTCCCTCCCGCACCCACTTTCCTGTAACCACAAACTTCTGCTGAACACTCTAACACTACATTTTTAAACCTACCCCATACCTCTTCGACCCCATTGCCTATGCTCTCATTAGCCCATCTATCCTCCAATAGCTGTTTATATCTTTCCCTAACTGCCTCCTCTTTTAGTTTATAAACCTTCACCTCTCTCTTCCCTGATGCTTCTATTCTCCTTGTATCCCATCTACCTTTTACTCTCAGTGTAGCTACAACTAGAAAGTGATCTGATATATCTGTGGCCCCTCTATAAACATGTACATCCTGAAGTCTACTCAACAGTCTTTTATCTATCAATACATAATCCAACAAACTAATGTCATTTTGCCCTACATCATATCTTGTATACTTATTTATCCTCTTTTTCTTAAAATATGTATTACCTATAACTAAACCCCTTTCTATACAAAGTTCAATCAAAGGGCTCCCATTATCATTTACACCTGGCACCCCAAACTTACCTACCACACCCTCTCTAAAAGTTTCTCCTACTTTAGCATTCAGGTCCCCTACCACAATTACTCTCTCACTTGGTTCAAAGGCTCCTATACATTCACTTAACATCTCCCAAAATCTCTCTCTCTCCTCTGCATTCCTCTCTTCTCCAGGTGCATACACGCTTATTATGACCCACTTCTCGCATCCAACCTTTACTTTAATCCACATATTTCTTGCATTTACACATTCATATTCTCTTTTCTCCTTCCATAACTGATCATTCAACATTACTGCTACCCCTTCCTTTGCTCTAACTCTCTCAGATACTCCAGATTTAATCCCATTTATTTCCCCCCACCGAAACTCCCCTACCCCCTTCAGCTTTGTTTCGCTTAGGGCCAGGACATCCAACTTCTTTTCATTCATAACATCAGCAATCATCTGTTTCTTGTCATCTGCACTACATCCACGCACATTCAAGCATCCCAGTTTTATAAAGTTTTTCTTCTTCTCTTTTTTAGTAAATGTCTACAGGAGAAGGGGTTACTAGCCCATTGCTCCCAGCATTTTAGTCGCCTCATACGACACGCATGGCTTACGGAGGAAAGATTCTTTTCCACTTCCCCATGGACAATAGAAGAAATAAAGAAGAACAAGAGCTATGTAGAAAAAGGAGAAAAACCTAAATGTATGTATATATATATGCATGTGCATGTCTGTGAAGTGTGACCAAAGTGTAAGTTGGAGTAGCAAGATATCCCTGTTATCTAGCGTATTTATGAGACAGAAAAAGACACCAGCAATCCTACCATCATGCAAAACAGTTACAGGTTTCTGTTTCACAGTCATCTGGCAGGACGGTAGTACTTCCCTGGGTGGTTGCTGTCTACCAACCTACTACCTGAGTATACCAGGAAAAGTGTACGGTAGGGTTATAATTGAAAAAATTAGAGGTAAGACAGAATGTAGGATTGTGGATGAGCAAGGAGGTTTCAGAGTGGGTAGGGGATGTGTAGATCAAGTGTTTACATTGAAGCATATATGTGAACAGTATTTAGATAAAGGTAGGGAAGTTTTTATTGCATTTATGGATCTAGAAAAGGCATATGATAGAGTGGATAGAGGAGCAATGTGGCAGATGCTGCAAGTATATGGAATAGGTGGTAAGTTATTAAATGCTGTAAAGAGTTTTTATGAGGATAGTGAGGCTCAGGTTAGGGTGTGTAGAAGAGAGGGAGACTACTTCCCAGTAAAAGTAGGTCTTAGACAGGGATGTGTAATGTCACCATGGTTGTTTAATACGTATATTTATAGACGGGGTTGTAAAGGAAGTAAACGCTAGGGTGTTCGGGAGAGGGGTGGGATTAAATTTTGGGGAATCAAATTCAAAATGAGAATTAACACAGTTACTTTTTGCTGATGATACTGTGCTTATGGGAGATTCTAAAGAAAAATTGCAAAGGTTAGTGGATGAGTTTGGGAATGTGTGTAAAGGTAGAAAGTTGAAAGTGAACATAGAAAAGAGTAAGGTGATGAGGGTATCAAATGATTTAGATAAAGAAAAATTGGATATCAAATTGGGGAGGAGGAGTATGGAAGAAGTGAATGTTTTCAGATACAGTGGACCCCCGCATAACGATTACCTCTGAATGTGACCAATTATGTAAGTGTATTTATGTAAGTGCGTTTGTACGTGTATGTTTGGGGGTCTGAAATGGACTAATCTACTTCACAATATTTCTTATGGGAACAAATTCGGTCAGTACTGGCACCTGAACATACTTCTGGAGTGAAGAAATATCGTTAACCGGGGGTCCACTGTACTTGGGAGTTGACGTGTCGGCAGATGGATTTATGAAGGATGAGGTTAATCACAGAATTGATGAGGGAAAAAAGGTGAGTGGTGCATTGATGTATATGTGGAGTCAAAAAACATTATTTATGGAGGCAAAGAAGGGAATGTATGAAAGTATAGTAGTACCAACACTCTTATATGGGTGTGAAGCTTGGGTGGTAAATGCAGCAGCGAGGAGACGGTTGGAGGCAGTGGAGATGTCCTGTCTAAGGGCAATGTGTGGTGTAAATATTATGCAGAAAATTCGGAGTGTGGAAATTAGGAAAAGGTGTGGAGTTAATAAAAGTATTAGTCAGAGAGCAGAAGAGGGGTTGTTGAGGTGGTTTGGTCATTTAGAGAGAATGGATCAAAGTAGAATGACATGGAAAGCATATAAATCTATAGGGCAAGGAAGGCGGGGTAGGGGTCGTCCTCGAAAGGGTTGGAGAGAGAGGGTAAAGGAGGTTTTGTGGGCAAGGGGCTTGGACTTCCAGCAAGCATGCATGAGCATGTTAGATAGGAGTGAATGGAGACGAATGGTACTTGGGACCTGACGATCTGTTGGAGTGTGAGCAGGGTAATATTTAGTGAAGGGATTCAGGGAAACCGGTTATTTTCATATAGTCGGACTTGAGTCCTGGAAATGGGAAGTACAATGCCTGCACTTTAAAGGAGGGGTTTGGGATATTGGCAGTTTGGAGGGATATGTTGTGTATCTTTATATGTGTATGCTTCTAAACTGTTGTAGTCTAAGCACCTCTGCAAAAACTGTGATAATGTGTGAGTGTGGTGAAAGTGTTGAATGATGATGAAAGTATTTTCTTTTTGGGGATTTTCTTTCTTTTTTGGGTCACCCTGCCTCGGTGGGAGACGGCCGACTTGTTGGAAAAAAAAAAAATGTTGGTAATTCTACCAACATTATTGCAAGCTGTTTATAGTTTGTTGTATGTTTTCCATCTTATAATGAATGGATGTCATTCTGTATACAGGCGTCCAACTGGGAAAATCAAGGTGTAAGACAAACTCAATCTCTGTTGATAAATGACACTATGGCCAAAAAGTGTAGGCCAGTTTAGAAGAGAAAAGCAGAGTGAAGATGAAGTCAGTCTATTAGTCTGTCTCCCCCTGCTCCCAAATGAAAAAAAAAAAAAAAAAGTGTGCCATTATTGTTCGTAAATTGAATCTGCCACAATATACAGTTTTTAATGAGACATTGTTGTTTCCTTGACATATGGAAAATTGCAGGCTAAGGACTTTAATACCTTGACAGGCTGTAATAGGAGAAATGAAACAAAACAGCAAATGAAGGGAAATAATTGGGCATAGGCAGGGAATACAGAAAGTGGCTAAAGATGCAATCTGCCAAAGGGACTTTAGGTAGTATTTTTTCATTTTCAAGGTGGTAAGTAAAACTTGCTTGATAAAGAGGTAGTGGAGGCAAACAGTTTCAAGAGTAGGTGTGACCAATCCCTGGAGCACAGGAGTCAGAAAACTAACAGGAGTTCAGAGGCAGGGCCAGGAATCATGCACTGACTCTTCAAAGCATAACTCTCCTTAAATTAAGTATACCCTCTCCAGGTACCTTCCATAAATGGATGAATAACAGCATCTTTACTCCATAATTCAAAAGACACTGTTATCCTGAATGTTTCACATAAAACAGTCAAGAGCCAGTACTAATTACTATGGTTAAAAATGTGAATAAACATAATGGAAACTAAAACTGACACAAAGAATGTAAGAACATGAAAAAATGTAATCCCTAAGTTGTATTATCCTAACAAAATGTATAACCAGAGGTACCTGGTGCAGGTATATGGAAGTCTTTTTCAAAGACTAACCAATCATACATAGGACAAACATGAAGAAATTTGATCACCAGAATAACTGAAGATAAAAGATAAGGTAGATACGCATAAGGCAGTTCAGAAGTTTTCAAGCATGTTAAGAATAATAACTGGAAATTGGCTTCTATTGTACATGGCATTAGAAAAGGTTTTATAAGTTCAGAACTCTCAAGTTGCCTATGAATGTGTCACAATCCATGTTCAGCATCTTGTAAAGTGAAAACCCTGATGCTGTGACCACCCTTAACATGAAGTTATATATACTGTACATAAACTTCACCTCTTGTATTCTTCTAGGCTTCCTGAAGACAGTACCAGTACATATGAGACTGAACTAAACAGTTCCCAGCTTTTCCTGTTTCATTACTCTCATGTGGGCTCATTTGTATGTGTGTGTGTGTGTGTTCATGTGTATATGCATTATTATATGTGTGTGTGTGTGTGTGTATATATATATATATATATATATATATATATATATATATATATATATATATATATATATATATATATATATATATATATAAAACCATAATAAAATTATATGAAGTACAAGTTTTGAGTTAATTTCCATAGTTATATAAAGTTTTGCTAAACAATAAATTGCTTAGAAAAACATTTATTGCCATGAAGGCTTAAAAGGCAAGAACAGTACTCTCTCTTTAGCTAGACACATATATAAACAGAAATACAATACAATATAACAAATAGACAAGATCGTGCATGTGTAGAAGAAGGCGCACGTGATGCAGGGATACATGGGGGCAGCTGCTGCATGCAGATACTGACAAATGACTTTTAATTACTATGTATCTTTACTGATATACTGGTTATGCAAGGTTACACATACTAATGGTATTATCTACACATTAAGAGAGTGAAAACCCTTTAAATTTTTACACAAATGACAATTATATACACGACATGCATGTAAGTTTCAGATATTTATATCATGGGCACAAATTAACTGAAAACAGCTTGCCAAATTCATTTCACACTTTTTTTTTTTTTTTTACAAAAAATTTAGCACCATTCATTCATTCCACTAGACGTATTACCACTACTATTTACATATGCATTACTGTATAAAGTACGCTAATGAACTCCCTGTTTCAAGTAGAATAATCTCTTGTATAGCATATGCACTCATTATCTGAATAATTACCCTAGGCTGTAAGAACTCGTTTAAATACCATTATTAACAGGTTAGCTAAAGTAAAAAATAATGACTATTGCATTTATTTAGTTCATTCATTCATTATAAAAGTGCAAATACCAATGTGGAATACAGGTATAATGTGCTGTACACGTGCTTATGCTACCCTTGAAGAATGTTGAACCATGGTGCCTTAAAAAAAAAAAAAAGAGAAACACAGTAGAATAATAAGAGAAGTGTGCATGAACTCGTAGAGAGGAGAGGAGACGAGAAATCCTGACTCCCAACACAGTGAGCTGCTGCTACACACATACCACTTATACTCTCACTAGTTATATCTTGATAACATCGACTAAACTAATATACCCATGTATGTTTGAAGTTACTGATCATATGGTGCAAACTTTACATGAAAAAAACAGTCATTAAACAGTAGTAGAGTATCTAAGCAGCATTCTTTCCAGGCTGGGATATATATACTATAAATCATATATTTAATAACCATGATACATATGCACTAAATGGGATATATGTATTAAAGATTTATACATTATATATATATATATATATATATATATATATATATATATATATATATATATATATATATATATATATATATATATATATATATATATATATATATATATATATATACAGTGGACCCCCGACTTATGATATTAATTCGTTCCAGAAGGCTGTTTGGGTGCCGTTACCGAACGAATTTGCTCCCATAAGGAATATTGTAAATTAGATTAGTCCGTTTCAGACCCCCAAAAATACACTTGCAAAAGCACTTACAAAAATTACACTTATATAATTATATAATTGTCCGAGTTGGGAGCTGATCATAAGTCAGGGGTCCACTGTATATATATATATACATACATACATACACACATACTTACATACAGCCTCTCTTCACTTAGCGACGTACTCGTTTACCGACGACTCAGACTTACGACGGGCTCTCTGACCAGTATACATACCCAAATAATGTATATTAGAGCTGATTTCCTCTATTATGTTTATTACAATATACAGTACACTACTGTATAAACATTTAAAAATATACTAAAAATGCTATAAATGGTTCAAGGTTACATTAAACAATATAAAAAATGGATGACACAAACCTACTACCATTATAGTATGCTCCTTGCTTATTGACAAATTCGTTTACCAATGTGGTCTTAGGAACGGAACTCCGTCGTTAAGTGAGGAGAGGCTGTACACACACACACACACACACTGATACATACAGTTTATGATAATGCTTGCATAAGATATAAACTATATCAAAGATGCATGGTACACACTGCCTGCAACAAGTATCACACACAACAGATTCTATCAAAGGTTTATTAAGTATCAACGCTTATCATATAGATAGTAATTTGCGATTATGAATGATTATAGTAATGATATAACATTGGGCTGTGTTATACAGTATTATCTGTTGAATACAGTATCTTTAACTTGTGTGTCTGTCTTATGCTTGCCTTCAAAAGCAGCAAAAATGATCCAATGAATAACAGAATCATGAAGGTTGATCCTTGTCTGGAAAAACTTTTTATCTATTCAATTAATCTCACTTTTTAAGCCAGTTCCAATTTACAGCCACTCTAATCATTAATCAAACCAATAAACAGCAATCCCCCGAGATACGAGATTAATGTGTCTTACAAGATGACTCACAATGTGAAAACTCGTATCACAGAAACGTATTTAATATTACTTTCCACATTAAAATTTTTAATGTGTATACATCAAAAATTTCCTCAGCTTTGTGTCATTTCACCCTAAATCAGACAGTTGTAAAGTAAATAGTGTTTCAAAATAATTTAACAGTATTACAAAAATAAAAAAATAAAAAATGTGTAATAACTCAGTAACTACTAATTACATTGTGGATAGTTTGTTTACATTTGATAGCTTGTAATGGCAACAGCGTATAGTAGCAAACATTATTTTTTCCCTTACCAACTCTTTTCTGCTTTTCTATTTTCTTTTCGGTCTTTTTCCATAATTTTTCCACTCCTGGGGCCATGATTATCACGTATTACAAAGATATTTAAAGAAAAAATTAATACGCTGAAAGCAAAAGCACAACACCTTGGAGGACTTGTTCACAGATTGGCAGGTAGGCCATGAGAGGCCTCTGTTACGTGCAAAAACGCTTGTCTGCAATTCCCTTATTGGCCAAAAAAAAAGGTGCTCGTATGTTGATGGGTACTAAAGAAAGATGCTGAAATCAGTGAAATCTCATATCCCGGGGGATTGCTGTTAGTCATAACATTTTCAGTTTTAATTTAACGAGTTAAAAGTTTCTCTGTGCAGCTTTCGTTATTTGAACTAATAGTCATATATACCAAGTATGGGTAATAAAGATGACAACACAATCGGCATAAACACTTTACCATAGTGCCTTTCATTATTCATTGAAATATGATAACTCACTCAGACAGAAACAAACTATGGCATACTCACCACTTATAACACACAAAATGTTTTTCTCAACCACCAAAACCTCAAGTGCAGCTGTCAGCTTCCCCAAATATCTTTCATAAATATAACCATAACCAAGCTCACACCCCAAAGGCACATTAAATGACACACAGATGACTCACGTCCACCCAGTGTGATCTAGTGTACTCACAGTTGCCCGTTACATGTTGCATCATCTACCATTCAACACTTTCTCTCACAACTTTCTTTCAACTCTTCCCTATACACCTATCCAACAAAGATTTATAGAGTACACTATTGTGAAGGGATTTTGATACAAGGAACCAGAGCTTTTCTCTCTCTCTGCATCAAACCTAAGTAAGCCCCTATCCCCTAGGTGCTTTAAAACCCCTATGGTTTTAGCATTTCCCCATGAATATAATAATCAATGGCTATAAGAATGTTTGCACGTCCAGTTTAATTTTCAATGCAGTAATTTTTCATACATGCCACCATGTATTTTTTTGCAGTACATACAGTACTTATACAATAAACTTAAGTCTAACAAATTTACCCAATTATGGTTATCTTCATACAAAGTGTCAATGCATTTGATTAAAAGATAAGAAGAGTAAAGATTAAATCCTCATTACCAATTCCCCAAACTTAAAAAAAAAAAAAAAAAAAAAATCACCAATTTGTACCAAAAACTGAGCCCAACACACATACATTTATATATATATATATATATATATATATATATATATATATATATATATATATATATATATATATATATATATAAAATATACACACACACACCCACATACACGTGTGTGTGTGCATGCGTGTACTTGTCTAATTCACCTAATTGTGGTTGCAGGGGTCGAGTCATAGCTCCTGGCCCTGCCTCTTCACTGATTGCTACTAGGTCCTCTCTCTCCCTGCTCCATGAGCTTCATCAACCCTAGTCTTAAAACTACGTATGGTTCCTGCTTCCACTACGTCACTCTGTAGGCTATTCCACTTCCTGGCAACTCTATGACTGAAGAAATACTTCCTAACATCCCTTTGACTCGTAGGCATCTTCAACTTCCAATTGTGACCCCTTGTTTTTGTGTGTGCATTAATGTGTGTGCATGTGCGTGTATGTGTGCATTTATGTTTTCAGACAGTAGTATGAGAGAAGTTGGCAGCTGATACAAATACATATATCACATAAGTGCTGGTTGGTTTTACAATCAGCACTTATGTGATATGGTAACTTCCGCTTATATTTTATTTTTGTTGATGTTTAGTAGATTTAGGGATTTAAATAATGGCATAGCATGTTGTCTATAATCAATGTTAGTGATTGTTCTATAGCTTTCTTTTGCTGAGTTATGTATGGTTTGAGGTGTGTTGTCACAGTGATTCCCAGACATTTCCCATATGTCAGGTATGATGTGTAAATAAATAAAAAGTAAAGATACTTTCATTGATACGTGTTGGATATGAATGTTAAATTTTAATTTAGAACTAGAAATTTCCCCTCATCTTGTTGTTTTCTATTTCTGTATCAATATCTGAATGTCTAATTGAGATAATGGTATGTTCCCAAAAATTACAGAAAATACTTTTTCAATATTATGGGTGAGTTTATCTGGCAGTCACACACATACTGCATGTTAATTATTTTAAACCAAGAATAAATAAAAATAAATTTAATAAATTTTAGGAAAAATGAGATATGGTAAAATAAGAAACTCATTTAGCCTCTTTCTCTCATTTCTCTTGCTTTTTCTTTGACCACAAACATTCTACTATAGTCTCTACATCTTTACCACCCTCAACTGTGAAGCAGAGCATGAGATAACACCCAACACTGAGTTGTAACAAAATGCACAAACACTACTCACCACTACCCTTCACTAATCACCACCCTTCATTGATCACCACTTGTCACTACCCTTCACTGATCACCACTTGTCACTACCCTTTACTGATCACCACTTGCCACTACCCTTCACTGATCACCACCCTTCATTGATCACCACTTGCCACTACCCTTCACTGATCACCACCCTTCACTGATCACCACCCTTCATTGATTACTACTCACCACTACCCTTCACTAATCACCACCCTTCATTGATCACCACTTGCCACTACCCTTCACTGATCACCACCCTTCATTGATTACTACTTGCCACTACCCTTCACTGATCACCACCCTTCACTGATCACCACTTGTCACTACCCTTTACTGATCACCACTTGCCACTACCCTTCACTGACCACCACCCTTCATTGATCACCACTTGCCACTACCCTTCACTGATCACCACTTGCCACTACCCTTCACTGATCACCACCCTTCATTGATCACCACTTGCCACTACCCTTCACTGATCACCACCCTTCATTGATTACTACTCATCACTACCCTTCACTAATCACCACCCTTCATTGATCACCACTTGCCACTACCCTTCACTGATCACCACCCTTCATTGATTACTACTTGCCACTACCCTTCACTGATCACCACCCTTCACTGATCACCACTTGTCACTACCCTTCACTGATCACTCAGAGTCCAAGGGCAGTGAGAGCTGTGACTAAATCTGATACACATGGAGGGCCCTGCACATACAGCATCTTCTTTTCAGTTTTCCACATTTTCATTGCCTTCAGATTGAAGTATTTTTCATTATGTTCCACCAACCAGCAGATGAAACAATGGCTTGAGTGAAAGCCAATGGAAACACAGAACACTGAAAAGAGGTGCTGTATATGTGGGACCCTCCTGTATGCATTTTTTTTTTTGTCCTAGTCTAAACCTGTCAGCACTTGTACTAAATCAGAGCCTAAACAGCTCCACAGCCACATATTTTATATGTAGTATTAAGGAGTTGTAGTCCTAGTTTAATTAATCTTGCTCAAAATACTGTACACACCATAGATTTTTGTTTTTGGAATAATTATTATTATTATTACAGTACATTATCATCATCACTATCATTATAGTAAACTGGAAGAACATTTTGTATGCGAGGCAGCATTTCTATGAAACAACTCTGGAGAAAAGACATAAGAGAGACGCTTGGCAATTTTGATAACAGAAGCACTCCAATCTACAAAAAATTAAATTCAAACTACAAATAATGCCAAAATTCTTGTGAAAAAATAGAACTAAGATGAAAAACATACAGTAACTGTGAATGCAAACAATCGACCTTTTAATTCATCAGAGAAAGAATTTCACAGGATAAGAGAGGGAATAGTTAATATACATAAATCTAGTACAGTACTTAAGAGTCACCATGATAAGGTGAAAATCACTACTGTATAGCGAGGGGATTTCAACTACAGGTTTCCCCCTCACTTTATACAATCATGATTTGTGAGAATCCACTTATATTTCTACCAGTAATTCATTATATGTGGTATAAATTCACTCCTATGCAATCAACCAAGCCCAGCACCACTTGATTTTTAGCAATATCTCTTTAAAATAGACTTACTTTACACAAATTGGTTTTATGTGCCATGTGCAAGGGATGCATCTATTGCATGAAGCAAGGGAGATCTCTATAAAGAAACAGACTAAGTAGAATGTCCATCAAACTGAAATGGTAAATGAATGGGCAGTCAAATTCTTCAGTGTAATGACAGTTTTCTTTGTGTGTCAATGTTTACTAGAAAAGGCTTATTATTAACTAGAAAATAACTACAACAGAAAACCCTCTTATAAAGCAGCACCAAATAGTGTAATTCTGTGTATATATATGACTGAAAAAGTCCATCCAAAATTGCACACTATGTAATAACCTTGACATGCACTGTAAATCTAAAAAAAAAATTATATAATGGGCAAAATCTGGGTAGTACCCATCATGTATTTTCACAATCTGCTTGCCGGGCTGCTAGCAGTGCTCGCTTTCCAGCCTCCCATCATTCTTGCTAAGCAAGAGCAAGTCACATATACTAGACAGAATTTTTCTTTCATAATGTTTTCCAAAACACCAAAGATAACCATGTGAGCTGACAGGAGGAAAAGAGGAGACATGACATGAAAGATAAGGTAAGGATGATTTCTTAGTACAGTACCATAACCAGGAAAAACAAGAGGCCACAGTTGTAAATTAGAAAAACAGTGGAGTGAAAATGATACTAGAAACTTTTTTCACAGAGTAGCAGAACAATAGAAAGGATTAAAGGATAATACACAAATATCCTGCACACTGGAGAAAAAACTTATGACGATGTTTCGGTCCAACTTAGACCATTAACTAGTTACAAACTAGTGTGAGTAGTTAATGGGTTATTTGTGTATTGTTTCAGTAACAGTATTGTGTCTTTTTGTTCTTTGATTAAAGGATGACTTAATTGGTGGTACAACTACTGAATATTTTCCAAACTTATGAATTAAATAATAGAGAGAACACTGCAAGCAAACCTCTGATCTGTAGTTACAAACAGGCAACTGCAGATTTCTTTCAGTAATTACATGAGGATGTTCATGTACAGTATGCCTTAATAATTCTAAAATGGAGTAAATGTACAGAGAAAGACTCTGTCTGGCAGAGGGTAGTACAAATATTCTTCCTATTCTCAAGCTGCAATGCTTACTTGTGTCCTGTCTAAAGAGTTCCTCAGCTTTTGCACTCTGGTCAATCATACCTGTTCTTAATGTATACATGTCTCATCTCTAACAGTAATACACTGTCATGCACCATGCTACATTTTCATGTTTATTTATTGTTACTGCATATTCATTAGAATCACATTATAACCTCTCATTAATGGACTGCAGCAATTTTGGACCAAAATTTGGCTGGACAAATATTCTAATTATTAGACACAATGGACAAAAGTCCATAATTCCACATTTTGTCCATAGCAATAGTGTCCAGTTGTCTTCTGAAGTACCAAGCCAAGTCTGCTAATTCAGACATTTGTCCAGTATAGGCCAAAGGAACCATGTCCAGGACCTGTCCCTTTTCATTTTCCCTGAGTCATAGGCCACTCACACCGGCTTATTGCTTGTGCTCATTCACACATACACTCATCATTCAGTCTCTGATTTTCCCTGAACTTAGAGCATTCTGTGTGACTTTATTAATATAATAAGTGCAATTAACAATGGCTACTAAAGCAAGTGGTGGTACCAAGAGAAAACTCATGGTTCTCACTGTGGCTCACAGAAAGCTACGTGCTTTCAGCCATCTACATTATTTTGAAACTTGTTCAGCTATCAAAACAAGCCTTTGAAACTAGTTCAGCTATCAAAACTTTATGACCCAGTCCCTGGACCCATTATGTACCTCTGTAACCTTTTTGACTATCACCCACAGGATGGGTATGGGGTACATAATAAAGGTATTAAACTAACTACATTATTTTCACTAGCATAGCTTTACAGCTCCTCTGAACACATAACTTACTGAGTCATGACTATTGATCAGGGCAATTTACACCTCATCCCCCACCACAAAAAGCTAAGTAAAATTACTGTTAATTATATAGGGCATGTACTATAAAGCTACTATATAGTACAGTACTGTACACTAGTACTACAGGTTACAATACCCATATTTTCAATGTCTGATTGTCTTCCAAGTCCAATGCTTCAGAAGACAACCAGATGATAGTGAAAAATTAATTTCATAATCTGAAAGTTGTGGACAATCAGCATTATGTCCATTAACAACAGGTTTTCCTTCACATTCATTCTCTGTATACCTTCAATGTTTTTATATGCATATATGTAAAAGGTGTATTATGTTCTATTTATCTTAGGTTTTATGTTGCCCAAAATGTTCTGCATAACCAGGGACTTTCCATGTGTATTCTTAAATGTTATCCAGTTTTGTAAAAACCATGTACAGTAATGAATCATATAAAAATAAAGAATTTATTTATTTGTTCATGTACTTATCCTATGTGATCAGTGTGGTTTGCAAAGAGTGCCGAGGATTCTTATTATGCCGAACTAATTATTGGCCTGACTGAACCTGAAACACACACACATCAAATGATACGATGGATGTCTGTATTTACTACCCAGGGCTTCCCTGCACAGGTGCTACAGCACCATGTAATACCTTCCTCCCTTTTACAGCTACCTCTTCCAATCTTAGGTACTGTTGGCAGGGTTTCTGAAGTAATTTATCAGAACCTATGTACAGAATACTATACTATGTTTTGAACTACTAAAAGAATTTTTCTCATGCTAGCTGCTATGTTTATGGTGGGATACCATAAAGGGATTTGGGTCACTGAGACAGCCACTGTTTTGACAAAGAAAACTGGAATCCCTTAGACAGTGAAAAGGTGCTGGACCAGTCACAAACTAGTAGAAAGGCTTGAAATTCGTGGCTGAGGGGTTACAACTGATAGCGTTTCTGAAGTACTAGTTAATTGACACAAACACAGAAAATTGTTTATCATTCTTCAAAACATAGTAGAGGCAGTACATATTCACCAAAAAGTACATTAACCCCATGTACATCATTCAGAGCAATCATTTACAATAAAATCCATCATCCATTGCTTAGTTTATCACCGCTTTCCTTCAAGCATTTACAAAATTTATAATTATTTTGCATTAGATTTTTGCATCATCTACAAACATTTATATTTTTATTCATTCTAGCAAATTGTTTACAGTATTATATAAATTAAAAACATTATCTGGGCATTTCATTGTTGACATTTTTTCATGAGAACATTTCTTAACACTATTTTTTTTTTTTCATACAAATTCTCTTAACCACTGTAAAACTTAACTTTTATTCCCATTATGTTTTGAAGTTTCTAAATTACTCTCATGAGAAATTCAATCAAAAGCTTTCCTAACCCTTTCAGGGTTGGCAGGCCCTCTCCTAAACTTGTTCTCAGGGTCGGAAACTTTTCGAAAAAAAAATTATCTTTTCTTATCCATATTCCACTGCTGTGGGATATGGCCAGCATTAATTAGAGAAAGCAAAATACAGTAGGGCCCTACTTTACGGCGTTCCGATAATACGGCAATGTCAAATTATGGCCAAAATTTGCTATACGGCAAGTGGTCTTTCAAATACGGTGCGCCCCACCTGGTTTGTTTACATTCTCCGTGACCACATCTATTATGTCTGGAAACTTTCCAAAATTTCAAGTGTTTTAAAGTTATTGCGTATTTTATATGTACTCTGATAATTATACTTATGTGTACCTGTACCTAAATGTACTTACACACTGTGCTGGTGTGAAGGTACACATTAAAACTGCTAAGAGTCTCTCTACTCATGACGCCAATACATGTACTACGTAATAATAATCACTCTTGGGCACATTAAATGCCTTAATTTACATTAATATAGACATTTTCATTAATCCATCTATGATATTTTCCTCAAAATTATATATGAAACCTGTTACATAGCATATAAACATGATACATACACTCACAAAATAAAAATTTATGTAAATATGAGATTTGTTTACAAAGTGGCTGTGTAGGTAGTGTGGGAAGAATTATGTTTTCTCTAGTCAAACTCTGGGGGATAACTGCAGAAAAATATCCCTTTCGTATGCCTTCACTCTCTATATAGCAATTCACGACACTTGTGGGTTTAGCGATTTTTTATGATGATGATAATAATAATAATAATAATAATAATAATAATAATAATAATATCTTCATTCACTCTAAAAATGGTGTGTTGCATGAGAATGGGAGTGTTGCTGTTTTTTATTCTGTACTAACTTGTACACAATGTAAGAGTATTTGTATTGTGAGGTAATTATAATAAAAAAAATATTGAGAGGTTAAGTTTTACAAACTCTTACAAATGTACGTGAATGAACTAAAAGTTGACACACATTAATACACATTTATTTCGCCTGACCAAGTGATCACCCACTACCTGTTCAGTTTGTGTTTTTACATTGTCTGAACTCTGTATCGTTCTCTCTCTCTCTCTCTCTCTCGTTGACTCTTTCGTTAACTAATTGGCTCTCATTGACGATGGTGTCTAAGCTTAGCTGTGATAAAAAGAGGAGTCGTAAGACTCTTGCTTTAAGTGCCAAGTTAGAGGATGATGGTGTGCCATTCTGATTTTATTCAATAAACACCCTGCCACTCTGTGTACTCTGTGTGTATCTTACCTCTTATTGTGTTTTTAATGCCTATTTCTATTTTTAACTTAATGTAAGTTAGTGTAAACTTGTTGTCTGGCATTTATTGCATATTTTATATGTGCTCTGATAATAATACTTGTGGACCTGTGTGGTAGCTGGGCAGAGGGACAACACTACATTTTCTCTGGTCAGGCACCAAAGAAAATGTGTATGAATCTGCGTTTGGCCCAGCCACTCCCTCACTCCACTTTTGTTTACAATTTTCGGCATGAATTATTCATTAGTTCTCCCTTGGTTTTGATGGCATCTAAAGGTAGTTGTTAGAAACGATTAAATTCAGTGAACAAGGTATGTCGATGCTAATAATATGGCTCTGGGCCACAGTGTAGGTAGCCAGTAGGTGTAGCCCAGGCGGGCTACACCTACCGGCTACCTACACTGACTTCCTACAAATAAATACTATACACCTCTCTTCCTACATTAAGACTACATATATTTTACGGTAAATAATGAGTGTACTGTATGTGTATTTTAACTCTCTGGGATGTTTTAAGTATTGTATATTCAGTATGAGACAGGGAGCCAAGGCTACCTACACCTGACTTCCTACAAATAAGTACTACTCACCCCTCGCCCTACATTAAGATTACAAATACTTTAAGATAAGTAATGAATGTACTGTGTATGTATTTTACTTTTTGTGTTTTTTTAATGCCTAGTTCTGTTACTAACTTAATATAACTTAGTGTAAACTTGTTGTCTGGCATTTATATGCATTTATAAATGGAAAAAATGGCGTTCTGCTTTCTGGCGATAGCCTGGAACCTAACCCACTGTATAAGTGGGGCCCTACTGTATAATTACTCTTTGTAAGTGAGTTTAGATAATTTAAGTAAAGAATTTGTTCATCTTTTACTGATAAATACTAAGTCCACTACTGGCACTATGCTGCCTTCTCCCACTACTTCCTTCTATATTCTAATGCACAAAACACTCATGACACTGAGGAATTTGGAAAACTGTTCACCTGTTGTTTGAACCTCATACGCTACGCATTCTACATATATGATGCAGTACAGTAGCTCATACATCTTGCCAAATTCTTCACTGTTCCATGTGTTATTTAACAAGAGTGCTTTTTGTATTTGAGTGTTGCTCTTTGTCTTGAAGTTCTATGGTGTCCTATGGCCTGGTAGCAACACTCTTGCCTCACACATTAGTTCAATTCCCAGCTGGGTGGAAATATTGGGTGTGTTTCCTTACACCTGTTGTTGTCCTTGTTCACCTAGTAATAAGTAGGTACCTAGTCAACTTGTGTTGTTTGCATCCTAGGAGACAAGATTGAAGGACTCCAACAGAAATAAGACAGTCCTTGATGATGCATTGACTCTC